>NC_035439.2:37971576-38226445 GCF_002127325.2 Helianthus annuus | reverse complement strand
GGACAGCTGGGTGAATGCTATGCAGGAAGAGCTGCAACAATTTGAGAAACTGGGCGTCTGGAGACTGGTCGATCTGCCGAAGAATCAGAAGCTGATAAAGACAAAATGGGTGTTTAAATGTAAACGTGACGATAGAGGAGTCATGGCGAGGAACAAAGCACGCCTAGTGGTCCAGGGCTTCAGCCAGCAGGAGGGATAGACTATGAAGAAGTTTATGCGCCGGTAGCAAGGCTTGAAGCAATCCGCATTTTCTAGCCTTTGCTTCATGGAAAGATTTCAAAGTCTATCAACTCGACGTTAAATCGGCATTCCTGTATGGCAAGATTCGAGAAGAAGTTTACGTGGGGCAACCACCGGGGTTTGCAGATCCGCTAAACAGAGACAAGGTGTATTTGTGGATAAAGCTTTATACGGTCTCCACCAGGCCCGAGAGCCTGGTATGAGACGCTTTCGACCTACTTGCTGGACAACGGGTTCACAAGAGGAACAGTAGATAGCACCTTGTTCACAAAAGAAGTAGCTGGCCACTTGCTGATTGTGCAGATCTATGTCGACGATATCATTTTTGGTTCCACCAACGACGAGTTATGCAAAGAGTTTGAAGTTGTGATGAAGAAGAAATTTGAAATGAGTTCGATGGGGAGATGAAATTCTTCCTCGGGTTACAAGTTGAACAATTACCCGACGGAATTTTCATTCATCAATCGAAGTATGTAAAGGACGTGCTGGATAAGTTTGACATGACAGACTGCAGTCCTGCATCAACCCCTCTCGCACAAAATCATGGTATCTGTCCGGATGAACAAGGTGTGAAGATGGATGAAACATTATACAGATCGATCATCGGATCGTTGATGTATCTTACAGCTTCTCGGCCCGACATCATGTATACGACATGTTTGTGCGCTCGATATCAGTCAAACCCGAAGCAATCACACCTGACGATCGTCAAACGCATTTTACGGTATTTGAAGGGTTGCCCAAGCATCGGCTTGTGGTACCTCGTTCGGGTGATTTTACATTATCTGGTTTGCTGATTCAGACTTCGGTAGTTGCAAGCAGAATGCTAAGTCCACCACTGCTGGGTGCCAGTTCTTCGGAACTCGGCTTGTTACCTGGCAGTGCAAGAAGCAAACTGCAGTCGCGCTCTCAACTTGTGAGGCTGGGTACGTCTCAGCCTCTAGCTGTTGTTCTCAGATTCTCTGGATTCAACAGCAGATGCGCGATTTCGGTCTGCAATTCTTGGATACACCGATATTTGTGGACAATGAAGCGGCCATCAATGTTACGAAAAAATCCGGTTCACCACTCAAAAACAAAACACATAGAAATCCGTCACCATTTATTCGAGATTGTTACGAAAAGAAATTAATAAGGATTGAACATGTGAGCACCGATGATCAGAAAGCTGATTTTTACACGAAACCGTTTGATAAAAAGAGATTTTATTATCTTTAAGGTTAAATGGGTTAAAAAATCTGCAATCTGGGAGGGTTATCGAGTGTGAAGCCGAGCTGGGGCGGCGATCTGACTTGAACCGTATCGAGTTGTCAACTTTTGTTTGTACAGTTGTATTTCCTGCTTTTCGTTAAAAACAAAAACACAAAAATATGTTTTAGTTTTAGGGGGAGATATTCGCAGAAAAATACAAAAACATGATAAAATCATAAAAATCCAAAAACATTAAAAAATGCAAAAGAGCTGTGTAGTATAGGGGAAATGATAGTACATCAGCTAGACAGGCACAGTACGCTAAAGATATGTAATGAAAAATGCAATTAAGCAGTCTCGCTAAAGATGTGCCGGTAGGTTCTTACAAAATTAGTAGATCGGTTTGGGATATAAACTAAATTTAACTTGTGTTTCGTGGGGAACACCTCCAGGATATATAGGTAACCCCTGAAATCCTGTTTGAAAGGTCCCGTATTCTGAGATACTAGGTCTTTATACTCGGTGATATCTGGGGTATTATCCCAGGACTTCTGCTGTATAGAAATACTGACCTAGTCCCCGGATAATACTTTTTGCAAAAAGCTTTGAAACATAAGCTTCACCCTCAGCATGCTGATAAAACAATAAAATTGATAGTCGCTGCTGTTGAAATGCAAAAGATCCTCTAAGGGGACCCACCGAAAAGTCGAACCGTCATCTCTCTGCTGAACGGAAGTTCTGACCTGAGCTCTCACGGTTTCGCATCTACCCCTAACAGATATCAGTTGTGGTATATTCACCTGTAAGACTGAATACTGGGATCCGGATACGGGAGTATATACTGAGGTGGGAACACGTGTTGACGTTTAAGTCTTTAAAACACTATATAACGTATCCCGAACAGATTGAAAATTCTGTGAGAATTTAAAGTGGATCTATATATCGACAATCAACGCGAATTGCTTAAATGTTTAAAATGAAATAAGCTTAACGGTGCTTGTGTTCTGTCGGAAGCTGATATGATCCCTTAACACGCTCGAAAAAATAGTGTGTGTATATATTTCTATTTGTACAGCTTTAAACCCAAAAAGATTTTCTTTTCTCATTTTAGTTTCGACAACTGATACTGGGGATTGGAAGTTCAAAGCCCGTGTGCAGATCATGTCGGTATTTGATGAGGTTTGGGTAAGCTGTGATTGCAAACAAAGATCTGGTATGATGTTTGACAGATGAAATGTGCAAGTGGTTTAATCGTCAAAAGTTCATTAAGTTGAACTGTTTTAGAAACAAAACGACAAAGTACTTCATAAATTTGATCATCCAGGGCCATTAACTTGGACTTGGAAGATAAATCAGTTGTTCCAAGGTCATTAACTTGGACTTGGTCAACTGGGTGCCAGCATGTGAAATCGAACAAGTTGAAAAATGATTAAAAAAATGAATTTCTTGAAAAGTTAAGGGTAGATCGCTTTTATGACATTCTTGAACCGCCTTTTTATCAAATGGTCATTGTGAACCGCTTATAGGACATGACGAATAAGCGGTTCAGACACTCATATATAAGGGACATGGTCCGCTTATTCTGTCATTTCGCTAAACCGCCTATACGACAATTGTCTCTGGGGCGATTCCACCTGTTTTATCGTGTTCATCAAGATTTCGTGTTGTTTTGACCTTGTTTTCACTTGTTCGTGTTAGATTACTACTTTTTACATCATGGGCAAGGTAAGCCATCTTTTAATTCCAGTTCTAAATGTGATAAATCATGTCAGTCGGCTTGTTTGTGTGAACGATTCATGTTTTAAGCCTGTTTGTGTGAAATGATTGTTGATTCAGTGTCGTATGATGATATTAGATGTAGTATTACATACTAATTGATGAAATTTGATCATTTGATAAGGGTTTTCGGCACTGAATGTGTTTAGATTTAGATCTAGGGTGTTTTAGGATATTTTAACAAAATTAAAAGACACTCTTAGGTTCGGAATTTTGTGTAGAATATGTTTGTAGCATCAATTTTAGGATTTAGAAATGTTTTACATATTTTGAGTATAGGGTCGCTTTTACGGTAAGTTTGTTCTGAACCGCTCTTAAAACATACTTTGAATCGCTCATGTGTCCTATCTTGAATCGCTCATAAGTCACACTCTAGGACCGCTTTTGTGTATTTGGTTGAACCGCTCTTTTGTACATTCCAGGACCGCTTTTAAGACATATTAGGTTTGTATTGCTTATGTGACCAGGGGCGGATCGCTTTTTGTGTAAATATTATCTAGGATCGCTTTTTAGTCAAAAGATATGGATCGTCTTTAAGGTTGTACAGTTTATGAACCGCTTTTATGGGTGAAATGAGTTTGGATCGCTTATCTGGGATCGCTTTTTGGTCAGTTTCAAAAGTTCAAAATTTTCGAAGTATTGATTTCTGTTGTTGTTATGCAGGCTTCTACGAATGTGTTGTTCGATCCAGTCCACAACAGTTGTGTGGATTTAGATGTGGAGAAATATCCGCTGTTATCTGAATTCAGCAGTATTCTGACTTATATGGATCGCATTCCAGTGAAGAAAGCTATGACTGAACAAAGGCCGTTGTATCGATCGCATATCAGCAGATTCTGGAAAAGTGCAAAGTATGACGAGGAAAACAAGGTGATTTCAGCAGAAGTGGAAGTAAATGGAAAGATAGAGACTATACTAGTGACCGAAGCGTTGGTTCGAGAAGTTATGAATTTCCCTGATGAAGCCAACTACCCAACTAGATTTCCTGAATGAATGGTGAAGGGTTGCATGCTACGTTTGGGATACAGAAGCACGTTGAATACTGGGAATTACTTAAAGTCAAAATTTCAGAAATCATTCAAGTTCTTGATTCATTGTATTTTGATTTCCCTGAGTCACACAAAGGGTAGTTATGACCAGATGAGGGATTATCAAATGAATATGTTAACTGCTTTAGTGTTGAACAAGAAATACAACTTCTCTCACATCATTTTTCATTATATGGTGGAGAATCTAGCGTCAGATGTTAGAGTCTGGAGATATCCACGCTTTGTTCAAATGATGATTGACCGTGCTTATCCTGGTATTGACAGAGACATTAAGGATGATCTTCTTTTTCAAGCACACATGTCTAATATCTCGTTGAAGAACTTGGTCAAGTACCATCCTCATCATCCAGAGCCGGAGTTGGTGATTGAAAACTTCGGATTGCTTAAAGATGCAAGTTATGTGGATCCTGATCCAGAAAGTCATCAAAACTGGAGAAATGAAGAAGAAATGAAAGAAGCATTGTATGCTGTAGAGTTGAAGATAATTCAGGGTTTCAAACCAACAAAGAATGAGTGGTATGTGAAAGAGTCTGGGCGCAGACGTAGACTTGTAACTCCTGTAGCTGAAGGTGAAGGTTCTTCTTCAAAGCCAAGAAAGAAACAAAAGAAGAAGGCTGATACTGTGTTAGTTGATGAGTCTGAAGAAGAAGTTCCTGAGGTGAAAATTGAAAAGGAACAAGAGGCGGCTAGTGTAGCACATATTGAAATTCATACAGAGTTGTTTACTGATAATGTTGACATTTCACAGGAAAAAGAGAAAGTGGTAGATGATGTTGAAGGCGACGATGTTGATAAAGACACTACTAGTTCTTCTAGTGTGTCTGAGTTTGAAGTAGTTGATGCTAGAGAACGTGAAAGGCGAATAAGAGAGGAGGTAGAAAAGGAGAAGTTACTTAGAAAGAGAAAGAGAGAAGAGAAAGAAGATGCACCTTATGAACCTTCTCCAGAACATGTTTCTGCATCACAATCTACTCCTAAGAGTAAAAAGAAAGCTGGAGGTAGAAAGAAGGCTACTCCAAAGATTAAAGTGTCAAATCGTCCTCAAAAGATCATGCAAACACAATCTACACCTCCACGTCAACAAACACCTCCACATCAACCAACCCCTCCACAATCCCCAATACATCAATCTCCTCCTAGACAACCAACACCACAACACTCACCAAAACAACCTACCCCTCCATCACATTCAACACCACCCAGACAACATACTCCACAACGACAACCATCTCCTCTGTTTCCACCATCACCACCTCCACATCAACAATATTATTCTTCTCAAGATCTTTTTGGCACACCTCCAGTTGCTCAAGCACAACTTGGTTCTTCAAGTAGAGGCCTTGCGATACCGCATGATAATCTGCTAGATGTTGATTTTGATTTTGCAAACAATTCTCAAGTCTTGAAGTTGGAAAAGAGAATTGATGAGGTGATAGCAGAAAACAAAAAGTTGGCGGATGAATGCAAAAGAATTGCTGAAAGAGAAAAGTCTCTTGCTGGTAAGGTGCAGAGATTAGAAGGTGAAAACAAAGTGTTGGAACTGAAGATTGAAGTTGATCAGACAGAAATTGATGTTTTGAAAGTTCGAGTGTCTGAGTTAGAAGAGGAGAAGAGTCGTCGAGAAAGTGAAAACGAGTACTATAAGTTGAAGAATAAAGAGCTTATGGCTGCTAAAGCGTTGCATGAACACAAGTTCTACATGCTGAATAGAGTTGTGGAAAGCATGTTAGAAACAACAGTGGATCAGAAGTATGAAGAGTTGAAGTTAGAGGATCTTCGTGCTGAACGTAAAGCAGAAGTAGAAAGGCAAATGAAAGATAAAGGTAAAGCTGTTGAAGGAAGTTCTGTAATGACTATTGTGCCTTCGATGGTGATAGATAATCCAGTGCCTATATCCTCAGTTCCTGGTATAATTGAAGAAGAAATTCAATCGCCAAAGTTAATTGGTGGCGAAGAAGAAGAGGATGATGAAGATAATGATGAGGAAGAGTTTGTTTATTCTGCAAGCAGTCACAGTTCGAAAGGTGATGATGATGATGATGACGCTGCAGGAGGCTCAGGTGTGAGAGTTACTGAAGCTTCAAAAGAAAAAGTTGTTGAAGATTTGCTAAACGATACAGTTAATGAAGAAAGTGGGGAAGCTGAGAGAAATGGGGAGTCGAGTAAGACTCAGATTGTCGAACATCATGAACCGTTGTTCTTATGTCTAGATGTGTATAGGGAGATGTTAAATGATGTAAATCCCGAGAATCCAATTGATCTTGAAGCTGATCTGGAATCTTTTGATATCAATAAACAGAAAGATTACAAGTATAACTATGTTGAGGATGCAGATCAGTACGATAGGGTTAAAGTAGAGGATTGTTCTGATAATGAGGATGTCCCTAAAGATACATCAAAACTTCCGACGTTAATGGAGTTTTTCGCAGCAGAAAACAGAGAAGAGTTGCGTCAGAAAGTGACTGAAGCGGTAAATGAAAATGTGTTCGAGTGCTTGAGAAAATAAGCTGAACAAGAAAGTCAATCAAATGTTGAGAAAGAAGATCATTCAAAATGGTTTAAAAACAGTCATGAAAGAAAGTTCAAGAGGCCTTTGAAGTTTTTTCAACGTGATAGATCTATTTCTCTTGGTGACATTATAAGTTGGGGTTTTCTTCCTCAAGTCAATGCCTATGCAGTTAGAAGAGAATATGGTGTCCAATACTTTAAACGTTTATATGACATTATGTCATTACCATGGTGGGATGTCGATGAGTTATCTCAGGTGAGAACGTTGGAGTATCAGGTGAGACAGAATGATAAAGCAATGTGGGGATATATCAAGTATGAGACTCTAAGAGGTTATCTGAAATGGAAACCTCATCGTCCAAGACGGGTTGAAAGAGTAGATCCTGAAACTGGTGTAAGAGAAACTATTCTGAATGTAAAGCCTCCAAGAACCATGTCGATGATTCCTATGCCAGAAATGGAACAAGATTTTTACAAAGGGTTCATTGATTGGGTGTATAGCTGTCTTACAACTGAAGCTATCATTACATACAGAGCTGGTAGTGAGCTGAGATATATTCGTGTCTATGATCCGATGTGGCTGGTGAATTGTTCGGCAAAAGACATCGAATGCTTGTTTATTCACAAGATTCGTTATAAAGCAGAAGATAAAGATCAAGCTCAACAGTTCCAACGCGTTGTATCACTGTGCTTTCAAAAAGGAATCAATTCCGAAAGCAAGTGGAAATCGTCTTGGTGGGCATTGGATGAAAAGATGAAGAAGAAAGCTAAACGTGAACGTGAACGTGAAAATCGTAGGATGGAAGAGAAAAGAGGAAAGTTTTTGAAGAAACAACAAGAAGAAGAGAAGGCAGAGAAGCGAAAGCGTGAAAAGATCAGAGTTGCATTAAGCAGGAAGCCTAAAGGGTGTGAAGAACATTACAAAGCTGCTATCTGAAGACCAATTTTCAAGACAAAGACTGCGGCTTCATCCAAGGGGGAGTTTGTTGGTGCATAATGTCTAAAGCCTGCGTCTTTGTGAAGATTAGATTAACGTATATGGTCTAGATAGGTTATTTTGTAATAGCTCAGGGGTTAAAAGTGTAATTATATGAATGTTATGTTGCTGGACCGCTTTTGTGACATTTGTCCACAAAAGTGACCCAAGCTGGATCGCTCATGTGGACATGTCACATGAGCGGTTCCAGAAATCTATAAATACCCCTGTGCTCCTTTCATTTGTAACGTTGTCTTGTGCTGTACGTCGAACTGCTGACTGTTTGGCAATCGTTATCAAGTGAAGTAAAAGTGATTAAAGTGTAGATCTCTCTGTTTTCTACTCCTTTCTATCAGTTTTATCATCGTATCATGCTGAAAATGTGTTTCCGCCACATTTTCAGTAAGCACTAGCTCTGATTGACTCATTAGTGTGGTCAAAACTGATCCTACATGAATGCTATAGCGAGGTTTGACTCGCTTGGGGTCGATGCGTATGACTATTATGGGTATGATCAGTTTTTGGACAACAAGAAGAACGATGCTGACCCAACAAGGCTTTTAGAGGACACCCTACCGGGTTCTGGGGTGCGGGTGATGCAAGGGCCGATTTGTCTCTGATGGGAAAGATACTTCAACGTATCTCATTGGAGAACATTATGGTACGGTTCGGAGACCGTGGAACGGTGAAGGCACCCGACTGTCGGGTTGTGCATGCATTGTTATATGGGACGCCCAAGCTCTCGTGGCGTCAAATTGTTATGATTAACACATGGGATACACGGGAATCGTTTAAACGCAAAATGATTCCTTATCCAAGGTTGATTAGCGCCATGATTCTCCAACAAAATGCATTACCTCAAGACTCACTGTGGGTGTCCAAGCCTATTGATCAATTCAACTTCGCTTCTATGAGGCGACATTGGAGAATAACCGTGAAAGCTTTTGGGCATTTGCACACGGTTGAAGATGAGCAAGGGGATAGTTATCGGTTCAACGACAAAGAGGGTGATGAAGAAGGTGATGAAGAAGGGGGCGATGAGGAGATGCCCGATGTTGAGGAGGATATTGATCCTTCCGGTCCACGGGGACCGAGGCGTAGGTACAGGAAGAAGCATAGGGAAATCTCTGCCAATGTGGTAGATTTTGTGAATCAAAGGCAAATACCGTCGTATCGGTTGTGGAACCGTGGGGATCAAGCAATCTACGACAATGTGTCGGCGGGTATTGGTGAAGCAAGAGAGTACCATGCTAGTAGAAAGGAATGGGAAGAGGCGCAAGGGGCGTACTCGCAACAACAATGGGGTTTTCAATCGTCTTTTCGCGAGAGGGTGGAAAAGCAGTTGGAGGAACAGCAGCTGCAATATGCGTTGCAACAATCACAAATGGAACGCATGATACAGCTGCAAGAAGAGGAAAGGGCCAGCAGACAAGCATGGGAGGAAGAGGATGCTAGGCGCCGAAATGCACAAGAAGAGTTGGACCAACGCCGATGGGGGGCGGTGGCTTTCTCCAACCAGATGGCGCTTAATAATTTCAAGGTGCTCCATGACCAAGAACGCCATCAACGAGATTATCAAGCCGGTCTCCCATATGCTGAACACTCGGGGTGGACCGAGTACCCCAACCTTCCTCACCCGCAAGGGCCGTCCGATCCAACCCCTCATTGGCCCGAAGCAGTCGGTTCGAGTTTCGTTCCGATGCCGTACCAACCGCCACCTCAACAAGAGTCAAGCCCGCTGGATAACTATAGGGATATGTTTGAGGCCCTTACTGGTTATCCGTACCAGCCGAACCCGCCAGTGAACCCTAATGAGAGATATCAGCGGTAGAGGCGAGGTACGTTTTATGTTGTTGTTGTTGTATATTTTGTTCCTTTATTTCTTGTTGTTTTTATTTAATTTATGTCTAGTTAAATGAACTTTGTGGGTGTGTTCCCTATATAACCCTCACGAGACCTACTCGTCCTCCCGAGCTATCGGGAGGTTTAAAAGGGCTTGTTGCATACGCTAAATGCAACCGTGATTCCTACGAAAGTGAGTTAGGATTGTTGTTGTTGTAAAATCTTTTCCACAAAAAAATCGAAGTGAAATAATGCATGGCTTGGTAATGTGTTTATAAAAAGGGTAGAACTACGTAACTAACAAATTTTGGTGGTTGTGAGAAGCATGCTTCTACACAAGGATTAGAATTTGTAGGTACAACACGTTCGCAGGACAACCATTTTTATGAAGAGACGAAGGATATGAACATCAACCGATAAAAACCAGGTGCATGTGTTTCTTTTTACTTTGATTGTTAGTTAGGAATAAGTGGATTGTATATTGTATTTTTATTTCCGGGGTGAAAAATTTGGGGGAATTAGTCGTGTCACATCCCTTGTGCGTTTTTAAAACTCTAGTTCTTACACATTGAGGACAATGTTTACCTCAAGTGTGGGGATGGGGGAAAAATTTCAAAAATTCTTGTTTCAAAAGCGATCGTAAAAACAAGTAACTAAGTCAACGAGGGATGTCACAAACCATTTGGTCTTTTGTCATGGTCAAGTTCAAGTTAATAGCATGACGGGTATTTAGTGGGTGGTTATTTGGGAATAATCCGCCTAAGAAACTAGTAGTTTATGCATGTCACATAACATACCCTTCTAGATATGTGAGAATTTGAGCCACTTTTATATCATAGATTACATGTTTGTGTTTCTTTGTTTGAGTGGACCATTAGTCATATCTTGTAGAACTTGCAACTTTTGATACGTTTGAGACTATAGACCGAATATAAGCACGAGAATGATTAAGGCATTAGGTAAACCTTTTCTCTTAAAACCATTTATCTATCCTTACCCAAATAAATCCCTTAGTTGCCCAATTTGAGCCTAAACCTTTCGTTTGACCACCTATAGCCCATAACCATAAGCCTTCTCTTTTAAACCCGTGTGATGAAAATTCGATTTTAGGAATTCAAGTTTGTATAGTTGTTTTGAAAAAAAAAATCCATTAAAATCAGAAAATGTTATGAAAAAGAGTAAAAAGGCATTGAGAAAAATACAAAAAGAAGTGTTAGTAGTCGTTGAATAAAAGGCGAAAGTTGTTGCCTCATAGTTGACAGTTATATCTAGTTTTGTTTAGTTTAGTGGTTTGTAATAAAAGTCGAATTTTTCATCACCTTAGCCATTTTAAAAGTATCCTAATTCCTACCCTTAGCCTAGCCTCGTTACAACCCCTGCAAGACCTTATGACTTGTGCTTAGTGTTCGTGATCAATAGTGGAGAATGATTGAGTTGCAAGCTTATGCGGGTATATGTTCTAATCGGTTTGAGTGCATATTCTTTGAAGTGCTAATACATTATAAACATTAGCCAATTTGTAAGCCGAGTGGAGAGAACATTGTGAGGGATGTGCATGAACTGTTAGTTTCACGGGCGGGTTAATCTTGGGTAACCATTTGTGCATCTAAAAGCACGTTACCATTAAATGCATTGAATATTGTAAAGAGTTTGAACTTTAGCATGACATTAGACCTTAACCTTTGTCTCGGGAATGGGATGTATATTCGTTGTTCGACCCACGTGAAAGTGAAAAACAGATTTGCTTGAGGGCAAGCAAAAGACAAGTGTAGGGATGTGATACGTGGTCGAAAACCGGTGCTTGTAATGGTTTAATTTGATGTTTTTACACAAGTTTTAGTTTCGAATTGCCTACTCTTGATTAGATATGTGTTTTGCAGGTTTAACAGAGTTTAAGGAGCTTTTAGGGAGCGTTACGAGTCACCAGAGCGAAAACGGAACTACCGGAACGTGAAACGGGTCAACCGGGAGCAAGGAATGCGAAAAACGGAAAATGGAACTTGGGGGCACCGTCGCCGACGCCCACCTAGGCCGTCGCCGACGGTTAGTGTACATCTCCGTCGCCAAGAATTGTCCGTAGACAGCAACATAGCCCGTCGGCCAAAAGTAGAGAAGCAAGCACCGTCGCCGACGGGGCTTCAGGCCGTCGGCGACGGCTTCCAAATATTGACGACGTGAATTTTGTTCTTTTGGGGTTTGGAACGATCAAAGGAGGGTTGGTGGGTCATCAATTCGGGAGTTACACTTTAGTTTGAGTTTGAAACTCATCTTGGAGCCATCTACCATCGATTCTTCACCTACCATTGACCTAACCATCATCTCTACAACCCGAATTCTCACCCGAATCCAAACCCTAGTTCATCACCATTACAATCATCCTTCAACCTTCCACCTATTCAATTTCTCCATCACAAACCCTAACCATTCATCCACCTTCAAGCTTCATGATGATCCAATTCAAGTTTTCAACATCCGGTGATCAAGTTTCTTCGATCATGAGCGGCTAATTCCTAGGAGGTTTCACCCCGGTGTAGGTTAATTGTAAGTCTAGGGTTAAAACATTGTTCTTGGATTTGATTTTGTGACAAATTGCTTCGTGATTTGAAACCTATGATAATTGTCTTGCATTTGTATTGAATTCATAAACCGTCGAGTGAAGATTAAATTTGACTTTATGAAATGTTTATGTGCAATTATGCCTTGTCTAGGTTAGAGTTTACATGTTCTTGGTAACGAAGTGCATTGTGGTCCGTTCTTTATAACGTTGATAGCTCTTGGCACCTAAGTCGTGTAACACTAAACTCATTAGTCATTTTTGCAATTGAATCAATCTTAAAACGTGTAGGAACCCTAGGAATGCAATTACCGAACCGGGTGTGAACCTTGTTTTCTCATTATTGTTCAAACAATCATTTCCAATTCTTGCATTTAGTAATCTTGAGTAGTTAATTTAATTAATCATTTTAGTAATTCCAATTCACATCTTCCAATCAAACAAAAATATACAAAAACAATATAGCAAGCTTCATAAAAGTGACAACGATTCATAATTCAATCAAATCCGTACACAAACCACATACTCTTCGTGGTTCGACCCCTTGCTACCACTAACTATTTGTTAAGGGTAATTTGGGACTATAAATTCTATCTTTGACTGGAGCGCGACACTCCGATCAATGACTTTGCCCCCAGTTAAAAAATACGGTTTTGCCTCAACTTCAAATTACATTTACCCTTTTGCCTCGAGCTAAAAAATACGATTTCGCCCTGGTAAAAAATTACGCTTTACCCTCAGCCAAAATTATGTTTTCGCCCCAGTTCAAAATAAAATTTTGTTTTTCCCCCCGACTCAAAATTACGATTTATATCAGTTTATTATTTTATACTTACTTTAAAATTACGGTTTTGTCCACAGTTTAAAATTCTATATTTGCCCCAGTTCAAAATAATTTATGCTTTTGCCCCAGCTAAAATTTACGAATTTCCCCTCGGTTCAAAATTACGATATCATCCTTAATTCAAAATTACGCTTTTGCCCCCGTTGCAAAATAAAAATATGGTTTTCCTCTAGGTAAAAATTAGGATTTTACCCTCGGGAAAAAAAAATGATTTTTCCCCCAAGTAAAAATAAAAATATGACTTTGCCCCCCCGCAAAAAGTCGTGTTAAAAAGCTGCCTAACACTCTTTTTACTTTTTATTTATATTAAAACTGTAGTACTGTTTTTTTAATTGGTTGAGAATTATTCGGTTATTGCCTCACAATACGGACGGGGCACCACATAGTTAAATACAAATGGATGTGAATTCAATTGAGCAAGAAAGTTTGGTGAGTTTTCACCCAACATGACTTTAATGCCATATCTGACCATCTTTTCATCTTCAGTCTTTGTTTTTCCAACAACTACACAGATATAGGATAGGATCTGTCTTTTATTTTTGTTTTTATTAATTTATTTGATTTTATATCATGTTTCTTATTCAATTAGACTGTAAATTTTTTACTTAATCGTGAATTATGATTATACTAAATCGGCTTTTTTTAATCTAACTCTTCCAATAACCTGGTTTGTAAACTTCTCCAGGTGGCACAATGATAACATTTGAGCCTCCCAATAAGTGATCTTAGACCATGTGTAATGGGGCTTGAATATTAAACTTTTCCTTTGGGCTTTGATACAACACGTGACATTCCAGTCACCATGAAATATTATAGGGTTTGAAGTTTAAAAATTGTGTAGTGGTATAATGTCCTATAACCCTTCATTCAATCATTACCCAATTATTTATTTTAATTATCTTTTATTTTTGGAAATTAAAACAAATAATATTTCAATAAATAAAAAATTGCATTAACGTTAATTGAAATACTAAAAAATAAAGACAAAACATGCAAAAGTACTAGTATAAAATAACATACAAATGCTTAAAAAAATAAAGCTCTAAAGTTCGTATTTGTCACGGATTTATTGCCTAACCATTTGTGCTAGGATCAAGGCGTCTCCTTGGAGGTGCTCGATTGGTTTAGACAAACACTCGATTTCTCTCTCCATTTGCCTTGTTTCTTGGAGAACGACGAACTTTTTATTTACAACATTTCTTTCTTGCAATTTTTCCAAACACATATGCCCAAGGTCTCGTATATCTTGAAATCGTAGGTTCATTTTCTCGAAATCTTCTTTCATTTCGTCACTCGAGGAAGACGACTCCGCCATTCCCCCCTTTTTACCATTACACAACGGTCGATTTTTTTAAAACCCCACTTCACCCAACGTTTTGACAAACATACCCTGGCCAAAAATTCAAGGAAAACGCCCAAAAGGACGATGTGCTCGGCGTTTCCGGGCGTGATTGGCAATATCACGCCATTTCACATTTCCACTACGGATGGTCTTAAATTCGAATCTAACATGTGCTATTTTTAAAAATTTAACATCTTGAAGGCCACATGAGCAACACAAGTTGCCTCTTACATCTTCTTATTAGTTTGAAGGGTATTTGTTGGGTTTTTCTAGTTTTCTGATAACAAGTTTTTACGGTTTAATTTAGATTTTTAAACTCAATATAAAAGTAAACAGTAATTTTCAAATGAAATTATTTTTCTCATGATAAAAAACACAAATATAATAAAACTTAATATATAACAATAATAAAATAAGAAAATCCAACGCAAACATCCAAAAGTGTGACAATGGGTTCTCGGTTAAAACATGCTTATATATAAAATAAGAATACAACAAAACTTTGTTTTTTATTTTTTATTTTTTAATTTAACCAATAAAAAGTATTTGGCATAAATTAATAATACAACAAAACTTTGTTTTTTATTTTTTAATTTGACCAATAAAAGGTATTTGGCTAAAATGGAACATGCGGCCTCAGCTTTTGGAAGCACACGACACTAAGAATTTGGGCACGAAAACACCTTGTTTCTTCTTTGACTTTTCTACTTATTTTATTGTTTACAAAAAGCAATTAATTTACGTAAATGATCAATAAATAAAGAATTATACTGAATCATACAAGATACCTATATGGTTTTACGTCTTGATCGTTCCATGGATTTTGGTTACGATATGCGTTAATCTTGAAGAGGCCCCTTGAACTAGTCATGTGGGTTAAGCAATCTAGACCGACCAGATAAGACGCCTAAACCAAATCCGGTTAGAAAAAGGCTTGAGTTGACAACATAGACCGGTCGTCAAATTGTTTGCGTATCATATGTTCTAGTTTTAGGTATGATTCTCCTCTTTAGTTGAAGAAAACCTACAACCAAACCCACCCAAATGTTTTTGCTTTAAATTATCCAACTTCATCTTAAGTCAAATACAGTGGCGGATCCAGTATTTTTTTCACCGGGTTCCTTTTGCTAGATTTTCACTAATCCTTACTATTTTTTTCTAAATCATATAAAATTTCCACTATTTTTTTTTATTTTTTTCCAAACCGAGGGGGTTCCCGGGAACCCCCAAAACACCTCTGGATCCGCCACTGGTCAAATATGCATATCTAGTTTACTTTTTTTTTTTTTCAAAAATCAAATAATCCATCCTATATACATACTCTCTCATATTTTATTCCACCAAAAAATCTCCATCTACTCATTTTTTAACACTTTCATCATTTTTATATATACGAGTTAAGTGTTATTTTAGTCCCTGTAGTTTGAGCCATTTTGACAGTTTAGTTCAAAAGTTTCATTTTTCACCTGTGGGTCCAAAAAGATTTCATCATTGCCATTTTAGTCCGCTGGGTTAAATTCATCCGTTTTTTCTGTTAACAAGAAGGGCAATTTGGTAATTTTATATGGCCGAATTGCTCTTCTAGTTAATAGAATTACATATAAAATGGTCGATTTACTCTTCTCGTGAACAGAAAAAATAGACGAAGTTAACCCAGTGGACTAAAATGGCAACAGTGAAACATTTTTGGACCCAAAGGTGAAAAATGAAACATTTGGACTAAACTGCCAAAATGGCCCAAACCATAGGGACTAAAATGGCATTTAACTCTTTTTATACTCTCAAACCTTTTTATTTTAATGGCACGTCGTTGGACCGAAGCGAAGGATATCGCGTTAGCTACAAGTTGGGTGGATAGAGTCGATTTAGGATATTCCCCGATGAAGGGCCTCAAACTTGGAGCATGATTAGGACCGCATTCTACGAACGTGCAGATGAGAATTTTTAGGTAGCAGAACAAATTCTCAAAAGGTTTATGCATCTACGCCTAAACAACTACATAGAAGCATGCTACAATAGAAGCCATACAGTACTCAATGACTTCCATGTCTTTTCTTTTTTAATTGAATCTTTTGACCCATTAGACAATCGAATTCAGTTACACCTAAACTAATTCTAAATTGTAGTGATTTTTAGGTTTTCATCATGTGAAGCTAAACATAGGTATACTCAATTATTTGGACCACCTCAAGTTTCCAAGAATCATGGTTGAACCAAATTTTCAGGGTGTCTATGAATCGGATGTGGACTCAATGAAAGGTGGCATCTTTTATGATCGAGTGGTAGCGAAACGGATCGATGGTTAACAAGAAGTTGTGATCGATACTCAGATTTAGGAAAGAATGCGGGAAGGCTTTCTTCGACTTGACTGCTGTTACAAATTTCAAGGGGAAATATTTATTTATTAATTAATACACTATAAAAAGCAACATAACTATGCATATATATGTTGTAATATTAGCTATGGGAGTGTTTCAAAAAAAATGGAAATTTTCATTTTTAACCCTAAAGTTTTAATGTTTGATAATTTAAGTATAAACTTTTAATCTTTGTTTCTTTTTAACCCTAAAGTTTTAATCTTTGACAATTACCCTAAAGTTTTATTCTTTGACAATTTAAGTTTAAATTTTTTAATCTTTGTTTTCTTTTTAACCCTAAAGATTTAATCTTTGACAATTTAAGTTTAAAGTTTTAATATATGGTAATTTAACCCTTTTGATTAATTTGATTTTTTACTTCTAATTCAAAAGTTTTCATCTTTTGCGATTTAACCACTTTGATTTTTTTACTTATGTGTTGTAATCTTGGCTTTGGGGGTTTTTCAAAGAAAAAATAATTATGCATATGGTTGTTGTAACCTTGGCTTTAAGGGTTTTTCAAAAAAAAAAAAATTGATTTTTTTACTTTTTACTTTTCACCCAAAAGTGTTTCATAAATTACTTTTAACCCAAAACTATTTTTTTTTTTTACTTTTAACACAAAACTTTTTATCTTTTGCAATCTATCTTCACAATTTTTTTTACTTTCAACTTTGGTCCTTTATAGTTTTTATTTTCCGCAAATTTTTCGCTTTATGCTTCGTTCAAAATTTTGTGACTTAACACATCGCAACGTGCGTCTTTGGTTTAGCGTTTTTACGTTTCATTCTAAATTTTGCGAGTTAACACGACGCAACGTGCGTGTGACGCAACGTGCGTGTGTGGGTGAACGTTTTTACATCGTCTATTTTTTCCCGTTTGACAGGTTCAAACATAACGTGCGCGTCCTAAATCGACTTAGTTATAACTAAAGAATTCCCGTCGTATTGCGGCGGGTCGTAATTCTAGTTATATATAAGTTTGTCAGTTATTTTATGTAATATCTAATTTCATACAAGTAATGGGACAATTAAATTATATAACTAATGGAACATTTTGCTCAATTCAAAATTATATATAAACAATTATAAATAATATAATTAATTTGAGTAATCCGTATAACACAAAAGTACTTAAACTAGGTTATAATATAAATGATAATAATGGGCGTATTGATTATCTATATAGGGGCATGATTTAGGAAAACGCCTAAAAGTGTGAAAACGGTGAGAACGCCCTCATCCGTTGGATCAAAATAATCTATGGAGTAGAATGGCGCGGTGACATTTTCGTAAATAACATCAACTTTATTACTTGGACGTGCCTCATTAAGGCTAAAAGGGTTTTTTTACTGCTCTAATTCAAAACGCCAAACTAATGAGCTAAACGCCAAACTTTAATGATAAAACACGTTTCAGATTTAACAGAATGATGGAACAAACAGTAACTGAAAGTTAATTATTAACATTTATTACAAAAAATTCTCTCCTAAACTACGCCGCAAAAACATTATTATATAAACGACTTTACCATCGCTTCCATCATTACTTCAATTGATCATACTAAAAACGCCATCTTTAACCAAAACGCCAAATTAAAAAAAAACCCTTAAATGGAAGAAAAATGGCACCATTGTTTTCATGGAGATACACCCTCAGAATCAGAAGATTCGTGATCCGTTTGACAACAGAAGAAGAGTGTGTGTTAAAATAATCAAAGCCATATTGAACATGGAAGAAGAAGTACAGAGGAGGATCCTAGCACTTGGCGTCATTCTTGATAACCACTGTGATAAAACATACGGTTATGAGAAGATTAACCAGAAAATTTGGGCCAAACAAGGTAAATGCAAAAATGGACCCAGTCATCACATCAAGGCGTTTGATGAAGACATAGACATGGTCACCGTTATATATGACAACGGAGAGCAGGAAGACTACATGCTTGAAAACATTATGACCAAGCAGGGTCTTGGGTTCCTGGAGGAGTTACACAATGCAACATGTTTTGAATACAGACATGAATATAAAATTGGCGTTGGTTGCAGGACATGTTCAAATGGAGGCTTCAAAATCTTCCAAAGAACAAGAGGACAATGAAATTGAAAGTGGATGACTTGTATGAGAAAACTGGAAGAAGAATCCAAAGAAGAAGACAAGGGGAGTTATGAATACTTCTCAGACAAAGTCCTTTCTGACGAGGAGTTTTAATTTTGAAGTAAATTACAAGTTCTGTCCTTTATGTTTGTCCCAAATTTCAGGCGCTGTCATTTATCTTTAAAATTGATGACTTTTGTACTTAATGTTTGAAAATGTTGCACGTTATGTCCTTTAGGATAAACCCAGTTAGAATTTTCTGTTAAGTTATATCATATGCATTGCACACGAGGGTAGAACAGTCATTTCCCCTCCCATGAATCAACAAACTAAGAAACTGATAAAATATAATACTGTCTCCCCCACCACCCCACCAACCATACGCCACCTGCATCTGCCTCAATCAAACCCTAATTCCTAATCCATCACCACCCTTTCAACACCACACATACCAATTCAAATTCACAATCAAGTTGTAGATCTGAACTACATCACACCTAAATATAATAAGCCGTCATTATTGAATTTGATGAATTGAAAGCAAGTAGCCAACCAAGAGAATTAAATTGATGATATAATCAATCAGATCCAAAATATCAAAAGGTCAAAGGGATGTGTTCTTGGGCAACCTGAATAAAAATAGGATTTTTTTTTGTTGGGCCACGAAGATCAAACTTGGTGAAAGGGGAAGTTGGTAAAAAAGGCACAGCTACACTCACCGTCGTTCGCCGGCCAAGAAAAAATACGCGTCGTTTGGCAGATCTGACCGAGGAACCACAGAGCCTTCCGTGAAGCAACCGGTTTCATTCCTCAACGCCACCAATCAACCATCCACAACCCACCACCAAATCCGCCATCACCATCCACCCAATTGGTTTTTCTTCTGCTCCAAATTGATGTAATTGATTCAGATTTTGGTGATAGTTTATGGTGAGGGTGGGGGGACGGTTGTGAGGGCGGTGGGGGTGGTGGTCGCTGTGAGGGAGTGGTGGCTATGGTTATTGGCTGAAATCTATAGAAACAGAGGGAGGGTGAAAAGGGTAGAGGAGAAAGCAGGTCATATATAATACTTGGTTTCTAATTTATTTTCCTTTTTTTATTAAGATAATTTTGATTATATAGGCAAAAAGACCAACTTGCCCTTAGGTAGCCAGATTTAACAAAAAAAAAAAATTAACTAAGTTAGGGCTAAAGGATGTAACGTGCAACATTTTCAAACATTAAGTACAAAAGTCATCAATTTTAAAGGTAAATGACAGTGCCTGAAATTTGGAACAAACATAAATAACAAAACTTGTAATTTACTCTTTAATTTTTTTTCTTTTGTGTAATTTTTTCTGTGTTTATTATGTACTTTTCAAATAATAGAATACAATATTTCTCTCATTAGTTATAAAACGCCAAAATGCCACAAACACCAGACACCAAAAGTTAATTAGTGTATTTTATCATCTTTAACTACAAAACCGCCACTAAATACAAAACGCCAAACTTGAGAGATGGGATGTGTTACAGCCTTAATAGATCAAGCTGAACAAACAGTAACTAAAACGACGGATACTTTATTACTAACATTTATTATAATAAAATCCCGCCTAAACTATGCGCCAAAAACACCTATAATAAACAAATGTCTCAAGACCTTCCATTGATCACACCCATAACAAACGCCATGTTTCCTAAATACCACTCACTTTAAAAATGCCAAAAAAGTTAAAAAAAAACACAGATGGCAAACGCCGTTTCTTGGATATTCAGTATTGTTCTGCATGAAGTTTCACTGAATGGATTCTTAGGTGAGGGGGGTAACTCAATAAGCTTTTGCTGAATGAGATGGACAAATTTTTAAGAAAAAAGAGACTGATGACAATGATATGTCATTTTGTGTGCTTTGTTCTTGAAGAAGGTTTGATGAGAAGAAGAGACACATGCCAGTTGTAAATGCTATTTTTGGACTCCATTTATTAAATGATGAAGAGTGGGATGAATATGAAGATAATAGCCAAAGATCAACCAAGCGAAAAATCCACTCACAATCACACCCAGAAAATAACAGCCACACATACGGCATCAATCTATGTCTCCAAAATTCACAAAACCACTTCAACAATGAACAACAATAGATCACACCAAAAACCAAAACGTCATATTTTACTGACTGATCAGCTTCGTCTAGAGCCGGGCATTCAGATGTGTAAGGAAATCGGCATCTATCTAAGGTATTCAAATGTTCAAGGCACAAAAACTTCAAGAAGAAGAGACTGATGACAGTGAAGATTTGGATGGGAAATTGGATTAGGATTTTTAATTTTTTTTTCTTTTCTATTTTTTTTGGTATCATTTTCTGTGGCTTGTTATCTAACTTTCCGCTAATAAAATACATTATTTCTGTAATTTGCTTATAAAACGCCAAGATGCCCATAAACACCAAACGCCAAAACTATAATAAAAATTACTGTAAACAGGAATTATTAAAATTACAGATAATTTACTGAAATGAATAAAACAATGTGCAAGAGAGTAGAACAAAAAGGTTCTTAAATTTTTTTATTTTGCCATCTTTATCTAAACGCCATTAAACACAAAACGCCAAAACCTAAAAGATGGGACGTGTTACAATCTTAACATATAAAGCTGAACAAACAATAACTGCAAACAGTAACTGAAACGACGGAAACTTTATTACTAACATTTATTATATTAAAACCACGCCATGGCAATTGAATTTTTTTATATTTTCGAAACACCATAATTACATGTCACATTATAGGTCTGCATCCTACATCGCACGACAAAACATACAAAAAATACACATCAAAAAAATAAATTACTATTGTTTTTAGCGCCAAAAACATATATCTACCTCGTGCCAAAAAATGTCATTATATAAGTAGAACAGGTAAACAAACTTAACACTCCACAGATTATCTAAACACACCACACATTGTCTAAAATGCCATACAACTTAAAAAAATGGCTCAGGTTATTGCCTGGATATTTGAGAGGTCAGAGAGACGTTTCAACCTAAAGTTCTATGACAGGAGAAGGGTGAAGGTCAAGACCATCAAGGTCATACTTAGTATGGATGAAGCCGTTCAAAGGGATATTCTAGCCCTTGGGGTAAGGGCCGACAATTGTGAAAGGACTCAAACGGTAATAAGAAGATTGAAGAGAAAATTTCCAGCAGATGATGATGATGATGATGATGATGATGACGATACTGATCTACCAACAGTTACAAGTTGGAGTTTGGATGAACAATCAAGAACAGTGAAAGTGACTTATTAACTGTAACACCTCGAAATTTTGTGTCTAATAATGTGTTGACACGTGTCATGAGTTTACACGTGGTATTAAACATTAAATAAAGGACTAGAGTTGACAAACCTTGAAAGTATGTAAATTCGAGGATTAGAAATGTCAACGAGGGGTAAATATACTGTATAGTAACCCTAAATGATGCTCGTACCTTCAAACGAACAAATCATGGATCGTACGGAGCGAAACGCGGAAGAAAGTGAGAGATTACAGACTACAGGGGTTAATTGTGTCAACATGTTTAATTTATACCTCTGAGTGACCCTTTGACGAACCCGAGACTTTGTAACAGTAAATACGCTCACTAGAATATACGATATAAATTTCGCGAAGTTTCGTTTTAAAACGAGAAAGTTATGATCAAATTCGTATGCGAGGGGGTTAAAAGCGTCAGCAATAAAAGTTAAGGCTTTTCAGATAGTAATTAAACTAACCGGGGACTTAACAACGCGGGTAAAAGTCTCGAGGCCCTTATTCGTAATTAATCGAGGGCCAAATCGCAAAGTTACCCCTTCGAAACCGAAAGGTCAGGTTAATGATTACAAAAGATATGAAAATCTTGAAAATCAAGTCTAATGCGGGCCGCATGGAAGATATGCATGACTTAATGCGGGCCGCGCGCCACCTGCAGATTTGTTTTCTGATTTAAGGATTCAGGCGGCCCGCGTCTGAGTTGCTTGATCCTTAATGCGGGCCGCGTGAGAGTGCCAGATGCAGAAAAATGTTTAACTTGCCTGTTCAGCCTTCTAAACGTCTTGAAATGCATTTAAAACCTTCCAAGTGACCCCTAAACAATCCCTAAGCATTAGGGACACATGTTGATGAGTTGTGGTCAGTGGTAGAGTTGTGTGTCAACTTCTTATGGTGAGAAATGGACTATATAAAGGCCATGATGTGCAACCCATTGTTCACACCTTCATCTGCATTCTTGGATCACTTCTGGAGCTCAAACCTTCTCTCAAGTGGTCACATTTCGTGCATAGGACTTCAGTAAGTGTTTTACTCCTTTCTTATTTGAGTTATCGCTTAGTTTTAGCTTAGAAGTCATACCGTCGTAACTAACGATTGACTTTGCGATAAATCGCAAATGGTCCAGTGGTTCATCGAATCAAAGGTAGTTATACGTTGGTAATCATGTGGGCTTTAAACCCCTAAAAGGGCACCCTCTGATTCCCACTCTAACTAGTCCGAATGTCGAGTCAAACGTGCTTAGAAAAAGTCAACAGAAATGCTATTTTGCGATTTTATGCATAATCAGTAATGTAGATGGTGTGTAACCTGTTTTAACACTCATAAAACATGATAATAAGTATATTAACTAGTCTAAGCTTGTTTGATCCGACCATTTACTGTTTTGACCCGGTTCGGAGCCGAAAGTCGCAAAACTTTGACTTTTGCTTTGACTTCAGTTCTGACCCGTTAAAGTATGATTTAGATATGCCTTAGGACTCTCTTAGGACCAGGTTACATGATGGTATAACCCTCTGTGACCGGTTTGTTGTTTGTCCGAGTCTTTTACACCTTTCCGTTAAATGCTTAAAAGTTGACCGTAACGCCCTTTTTAATTTAAAACGAGAATTTCGGACATGTGAAAGGACCATAACCTTGGTTACTGATTTCTAAGCATGTCCCTAAAATTTCACGTCAATCCGAGGTCCAGAATAGGAGTTATGCTAAATAGCGCAAATTACGGAAACTTTAGTAATTAAATAGCGCAATTAGCATAACGCCTATCAAAACCCAGATTTCGACACCAAACCTTTTACACACTGATGTAAAATAATATTTTGGGATTTTTAAAGATTTTTAATTATTTTTAGCCTGCTCATAACCTGCGGTTATGGCATCGGTTCGGTAATTACCGAATATACCCTTTTTGGACGTAACTCGAGTTCTACAAGGTCTTTTGACCCGATTCCAGTTGCTACTGATTTTATATATTAAATAGAGTATGTTGAACTTGATAAACTGTTCGGGAAACTCAGATTTCCTGTAGAACTCAGAAACCTCTTTTATAATCTTTAAAATGACCGAAATACCCCTACGGGGCATAAAATGAATTTAAACTTGTTACGGGCATTATGGAAGGTATCCTACTGATACCACAACCTCTTTAAGGCATATTGACTTAGGAAACTTGTGTAGGACTCCTACGGATTAACCGTTATGCCTTTTGCGCGCACGGTTCGGCTTATGTAACTAGTTTACATAAAATAGCCGAAACGGGTCAAATCTTATTGTTTTGACCTCAAAATCCAGAGTGTGGTCATATTACGCATATAAAACAAGTCTTCAAACTTGTTGGGTCTAAACCACATTCCATTCCCGGTTTTCGCCTTTCACGCGATTAAACCATAGTTATCCTTTGAAACTGACCGGTCTAAGCTAAGGCTAAATTAAAGACCCGTTAGGATTTTAATAGGTTATTATAAACCTTCATTCCAGATTAGGAGCCCAGTAAAAGTACTTGCATTTGCTGTATTTGATTGATACTTTGCTCAGGTAAATACTCTTAACTTATTTACCCTATACGGGCTTGGGATACGGTACTATAAAAGTACCGCTTGGTCGGGTGTGTAGTCATTTAAATCGGATTGTGATTAATGTATTTACATAACCCACTTTGTTCTGTATTATTTGATGTATGGCCCTTAGGGTTAAATGACCATGTCCCGGATATCCTTGGCATCATTTTACGAAATGGCCATGACCTAAGCACGGGGTGTAGGCGTACACCTGACAGATGCATTATGTAAAAACTGGTAATCCACTAAAGGAATCTACCTTGTGGGCATTATACCGGTGGCGTGTCAGATAACTTACACCGGCTCTTCTAACCGGTACTGATGGACGGCAAATAAGTAAATCTGTATACAAGATTATATACAAATAATTGTCCCAAGTTATAAAGATAGTTTTGCCGAAGTGCATTCAAATCAATTTACAAACTCTTTTCAAAACGAGTCAGTTGAGTTGTATTTACCAGTGTAAACTAACGTATTTTCCAAAAAGGTTAAGTGCAGGTGCTAGACGTAATAGGCTGGCTACTCCAGACATCATTACCCAAGTCTCGCGAGCTCTAGATGTCAAAGTCTGTTGAACTATTGTTTCTGTTTTATTATCGATCCGTCTGTGGATCTTTTTACTCTCCGTTGTAATACTGGATATTACTTATATTCGGATTGTAATATATTTTACCTTTTGCTTCCGCTGTGTATTCATATAATTGTGTGGTTTGACTATATTGTTGCCAACTACGTCACGTAATCCCCCACCGGGCCCACCGGTGAGACACATGGAAATCGGGGTGTGACATCAACAAGGGGTAGATTATTCATTGACGATGGACGAAGTCTTGAACACAGATAGACTACACCTTCTTGAACAACTCTGTGATTTAGCACCTTCGAACGATGCAAAATAAACGAGGTTATGGCGTTATACGCCAATGACCAAGATGATGATGATGAGTCTGAAGAAAGTGATGACCAAAGCGATGGGTACATCTCTGATGTAATACCATCAATAACAGACTATTAGTTTAGTTTGACTTCATCTTAGTTGTAATGTTTTGAATTTTTAATGAATTATAATGAATTTAAGTGAACGCTATGAACGCCAAGATATTTACCTTTATAAAATATTAGGGATTAATTCAACTGGTCAGATCTACAAAAATGCCAAAAAATTGTAATGTGTGAATTATTAAAGGTATATAATGAATTTGGGAATGCCATGGACGCCAAGATGTTTGAATTACTAATTGATTTTAATGAATTTGGGAACGCCATAAACACCAAAATATTTACTTTGTAACACAAAACGATTAATTTATCGAGGCAGATTTAAAAAATAATAAAACGCCAGGTACTTAATGTTTCTAACTACACGCCAAAAAATCCTAAACGCCACAAATGAGAATGGTGTTGTGAGAAATTCATTGGAAAAGAGGATAAAAGGACAAAAAAGCCCATCCGCCTTGATTATATCGCGCACCATGTTTCGGCCAGGATAAAGGCTGGCAAATCGTGTCTTATCGGCTTTAACAGGTCTCTAACGAAGCGTGTAACACAAGTATTAAACTTGAATACAACTCGTTTAACTACTTTATATCTCATGTTTATAACACAGTTTTACGTTTTATGTACCAAGAAGAAGAAATGTTGGATTCTAACCTCATAATTATATTTAACTTTAAAAGTAAAAAAACCACCTTGTGTACTTTTTAAGTAAACAAGTTTAATCGTGTCTTATACATATATCTATTCCCAGCCCTAGCCAGGATCCGTTCTCACCGTTTTCACATTTCCAAGCGTTTTCTCCTGATCCCATTTCTCCATATATATACCAAATATATTCTTATATTCTTTCACTTTGCCGAGTTATCATTTATTATGAGCATTAGGTAAGTCTGATCAGTTTTTAATACTCATTTTGGTTTTAAACTAAAACCGTAGCAGATAAATACAATCACTGAATCAATATTCAATTTAAGGGCCCCATTAATCATACTACAGTCCCAAATTTAAAACCTAAGTAGTTAGGCTAAATTGACAAGTAAGCCCTTAACGTTTGATTTTTTTAATTACTGTCTATATGCTTATTAGGCTAGCTGAAACATATATAGAGACAAACAAAATCAAATAAATAAGGAAATTTTATTAATAAACCGTAAGCAAGTACAATATGCAATTAAATAAGGTCTCTTGTAAAATCCATCTTCGAAGTAAGTTCTTCCAATACTTTAGGTCTGAAACCTTTCGTCATCGGATCCACAAGCATATTCTTAGTACTTATATACTTAATACAAAGATTATTTTACTCAACTCGCTCACGAACAAACAACTACTTTGTATCAAGTTATAAATCAACGCCAGTCGAAGTGTTATTGTTGGGCCTAAAAGTGTGATAGTTATATATCAAATATACACAATGGGCTATGGTTACAATTTGGGATTTATTGGGTTAGTTTGTCTTAGGAATCAGAACTTAAAAGGTGTTTTGGGCCATGCCTAAGGCCAGGTCAACCCAAGGGGATCCCATGTGGGGCATGGGTTACCTAGGAAGTATATAAGTGCTTATTTACATCATCTTTAGGTTAGACCTCATAAGTTACAAACTAGGGAAATCGAAGAGGCTCCTAGGGTATATTTACTCAACTTGAAATCAATCCAAATGTGCATTGAAACCATAACATCGTGTGTTTGTTTGTTCTTGAATCATCACCTCCATTTGACTCCACCACTTGATTGTGATAACTTGATATCATGTTAGAGATCCTCCGGATTTGGGACTAACAAGTGGTATCATAGCCATTAGAACCTACTTCTAGGCTCGGTTTATGATATCGATTTATTCAACAAGGTTCTCGACGGTTCGGTGAAGACTAGAGCTGTTTTTCGAGTGTTTAGTGATTCCGATGAAATCAGCAGCTTTTGGTGTTCTTAAAAACTCATCAAAATTGCTACGTTTTGCTTCGGTGGTTTCTTACTATATTTTATTGAAGAACAAGAGAATTAGTTCGAGATTTCTTGTGGAAAAGATTTTGGAAAATCTGTTTTGGATCTTTTTGAAATCGTCAAATCCCACAGTTTTTGGAATCTTAGTTTTTGCCTCATTGTTTCTTGTTTTGTAGGTTTTTGAGTGGGAGATTTCGATATCAACATTCCGGTTTGAGTTACTGTTTTGGATAACAAGTGCTAGATTTCAAGTCAGAAAATTCGACAATAGAATAGAGATTTCAAGTTCATCGCAATTTTCTAGTGCACACCAATTTTCGAAAACATCGTTTTTTTTAGTCATCACGAGTTTTCAAGATCATCAGAGATTTCAAATTTACTTTAGTTTTCGAGATAACAGGAGATTTCGAGTTCACCCAAGCTCTCAACATCAAAGTAGTTTTCGAGTGACACGTGGTTCTCGAAAACTATATTGTTTTCAACTAATTCACTACTTTCGGTAACTCTTCGTTTTCCAGTTGATTCAAGTTTTCGACTTACTCTCAAATACCATGCCTTTTACCGTATATTGTGGATTTGGACTTAGACTAATAACGGGGACACCTAATAAACCTAATCCTATTTGGTAATCTACTTAATTAACCATGAATCCAAGTGACTTAGCTAATGCATCTATTGATGCTGCTGCCAACATCCATCATGAATTGGATTCCATCATCGAAACTACTAGTCGCGTTCCACGTCTACTCCACACTGATGATACTCTGAGTAGAAGTACAGCTTTGAACAACACGTGAACGTCAAAGATGCCAAAGTCTGGAGATGCATTCTTGGAGGCCCTTGTGAAATCACGTATACAAGGGAAGATGACCCCAACACTACTCTTTAGAAACTTCTGTCACAATATACTAATGAACATTATGAGAAGAAGATTAAAAGGCACTTTCGTACCTAACCATGACATTATCATGTGAAATCTCCTAAGGTTTCAAAAACATGAAGTAAGCTAAAGAATTGTGGGAAGCTCTAATGGAAGTCTTCGAGGGCAATGAAACATGAAAGAAAGCCGAAGGAACCTGTTGAATGGAACTTCAACATGTTCAACCATATCTGTGAGGAGACTGTTGATAATTGGATTTAGAGGTTTTTGAAACTCGTGACTTGGATGAGAACTACTGGTATTCCACTAACAAATGCTGCCATCAGCAGACAACTGCTCAGCTCATGCATGCATTGCCAAAAAGTTAGGATTCAAATGTGGCAATGATTAAGAAGACAAAGGATATGCATAACTTTTTCCCAAATGATATCAGTTATCAAGGTGTGTGAGATTGATGACAAGCAAAGGGAGATGGACCATAGAAACAACTTATTGGTAATAGGAATAACTAGTTCAAACTCGGTTCTGGTGTCTCAAAGCAATTTTCAGATGTTTAGATGCACCTTTGGTAGTAAACCTGCTCCATAACCTCTAGCAGAACTTCAGATGTTTCGAAGTTCATCTAATCAGACTGCACCAGCACAGACCTACTATGTGCCTCCACCTCCATCTGCTCCTGCCCATACTCATATTATTACCTCTGCTACCAAATCTGCTGCTCAACCTGCTCCTAATGCTGCATTTATCACTAAACAAAATGAAGAACATCTTGCCTTAGTTTCTAGCATAATTAACTATTTAAATGCCTTTCTATCAAGTGATCTCTCATCCCCAGGACTGTTAATGTCTGATTGGAACCATATTCATCCAGAAGATGTTGAAGAAATGGACATTTCATGACAAATGACTGCTTTCAGAGCTAGAAACATTTTGAAAAAGACCAGAAGAAATTATTGGATGAATCAGCAAGGACCAGCTTAGGTGTTTCAAATGTCATGAGCCCAGTCATTTTACTAGAGACTGCAAGAAAGCACCCGTGGAAAGGAAATGCTGAGAGAGCCCTAGTACCCGTTACGAATGCTACTGCATCAACTTCATTTGTCGCGACGAATGGAAATAATGTTATGGTTGCGCGTCATGAGAAAGTTTTCAGCTGAGTGATTAGATGGATGCACTGAATCTCACTGATCCAAATTCAAATCAGGCCCTCATGGCTCAAGTGAATGATGCTCAACCATCCATTGATGAGGTAACCTCATGTCTATGTACTAAAGAGTGTATTGCTAAGGTTGCACATTAGTTACATAACTCAGACATGATTAAAGGATATCAAAGATCTTAAATAAGAAAATTCAACCTTAAATAAAAATAATAGAATTTTAAATGAAAAGGTTAAATCTCAAAAACAAGACATTTGCAACTAAAATGAGATTCTCAGTCGGAAGAGTTGTGTACATGAAGATGCAAATTAACGCATTCGTGTTCATACAGCTGAACTTGATGTATTGAAAGAAACTTTTCAATGGAATAAATGAAACATAAAGAAATTTGATACATCTAGCACAACTATTCAAATATATGTAATGTTCAACTTGAATATAAAGAAAAGAAAGGAATTGGGTTGGGTTGAACGATAAATGTCACACCCAACCGATGACGGAACATCGGGGGGCATGGCATGAGCGAAACAGATTGACCAAGAGAAATTCCATAACAACTACTTTACCGAATAGTTAATATTATGTCGCAACCCCCGTCCCTTAGCAACCCGGGAACGGGGCGGCCGCGACCAGTTCGTGGTATCTGTTTTATCCATTTTTAGCAGCCGGAAATTTCATCAGGACCGTAGTTAGGAAATATTTTATCAGAGTAAAATACCACACTTTCCATTAAATATTAAAACAGTGGGAGAACTCCCAAGTTTTAAGTACACACATTTTCATCGGGATAGACCGTATTTTATTTAATAAAAACATCTCTTTATTTTAGGTAAACTTTGCCACTTTTTCAAGCCTTCAGTGCTGTCCAAGCTGGGCTTCTATTTGGCTTTCACATTTTTGGTTACCTGAAACGCGTTTAAAAACATTTTTCAGTGGGAAATACTGGTGAATAAATCTTAGTTTAATCAAGTTTAATAAAAACCATTGTACAATATTGAGGGCGGTCGCGCAATTACATTTGTTTCCATCTACTCAATTACCACCCACAGGTACTGTCAACCCGACTTGTGGTCATGTTACTCCTCGGCAAGTTAGTAACAAATTTTGTATACAAAACCCCAAACATACCGACGATAATTGTAGAATACCAAATACTCAATAGACTGTTTAATATATTATTAGTTATGTGAGGTTTTGTAAAACAATTTGCAAAAAGGAGATTACTCCACATTGCTGTCTTAGATTTCCTTTAAGGGTTCGTGGTGACTGTCTTAAATTTACACAAATGCACACGCGTTAGTATAATAACCAATATTACATTAGTAATACTTCCCGAGACGACATTCCAACGACTATTCGGGCAGACCACGACAACCGTTACGGAACCCTGGATCAATCGGGCAGCGCATCTAATACGTAACGGGTTATGATACATACAACGGAGCAGAACTTCGTTATTTAGGGGGTAAATACCTGGAATTATGTTAACTCTTTAGAATTTCGAGAGAAAGAAAAGATTGTAAGCGAGTTTGAATGAACTGCCGATGCCCTCTTTATATAGGGCCGATTTCAAGTCCCTCGCGACCCGCGTAGGATTATGATGGAGCTTACGCGGCCCGCGACATAGGTTAATAGGGGCTAGGGTTTGTTGAATTCGCCAGTTGTAGACTCGACACGATGATGACACGTGCAGCACCGGGTGCATCCCTGACTTTGGGCTGTCGCGCCCCGCGTAGAACCTGGGGTGGTCTTATGCGGCCCGCCAGAGACCCATTTTTCTTGTTTTTATTTAATTTTTTAATTATGTAATGTATTTGGGGCCCGGTTTTTACATACGGAGTGTATTTTAGGACATATTGGGACATTCTAATTATATTAGGGGTGTCCAAAAATTTTAGGAGGGTTGTTATATCCTCCCCACCTTGTTTTAGAGCTCGTCCTCGAGATCTACTGGAATAAGTGTGGATTTTTCTTTGCATTTTTTATTCAAGCTCCCATGTATATTCTGGTCGTCTCTTGGAGTCCCATTTCACTTTGAGAAAAACTATACTCTTGTGTTTGAGGTTCTTAACTTTTTTGTCTTCAATCTGTAGAGGTCATTCTACAAATTTAAGTTGTTCATTTACCTCTATATCCTTAAGAGGTATTACCAGTGATTCATCGGCTAAGCATTTCTTGAGATTAGAGACATGAAATGCATCATGTATTTCTGCCATTTCCTCTGGCAGTTGTAGCTGATAGGCTACAGGTCCTATTCTTCTAATAATCTCAAAAGGTCCAACATACCTGGGGTTTAGCTTTCCCCTTTTGATGAATCTTACCACTCCTTTCCAAGAAAGACTTTTAATAACACTTTATCTCCTACTTGGAAATTCCAATGGTTTTCGCCTGTTATCAGCATAACTCTTTTGTCGATCACGTGCTGGTTTTAGTCGTTCCTTGACTTGAATGATCTTGTCGGTTGTTTCTTGTACTATCTCAGGTCCGGATAGTTGCTTTTCCCTAATTTCTGCCCCAACAGACTGGGGTTCGGCACTTTCGTCCATACAGTGCTTTCGAACGGTGCAAGCATTGATACTTTGTGTGATAACTGTTATTATAAGGAAATTCTATTAAGGATAGGTGTTCATCCCAATTACCTCCAAAATCAATTACACAAGCTCTAAGCATATCTTCCATTGTCTGAATTATCCTTTCGCTTTGTCCATCCGTTTGAGGATGATAAGCTGTGCTTAGATTTAACTTGGTTCCCATTGCTTTTTGGAAACTTTTCCAAAAATGAGAGGTAAAACGGCTATCCCTATCAGAAACAATTGATAAAGGAATTTCATGTAATGAAACTATTTCATTTACATACAATTTAGCTAATTGTTCCATACTGAAAGTTTCCTTCATTGGTAGGAAATGAGCTGACTTAGTTTAGCCTGTCTACAATCACCCAGATTGTATCATTACCTTTTCTTGTTTTGGGTAATTTGGTAACAAAATCCATTGTTATCAATTCCCATTTCCAAACTGGAATTTCAACTGCTGTGTTGGATCTGAGTTTCCTTTTGATTGTATTTTGTGTTTGAAGTTAAGATGAAAATGGATGAGTTGTGCAGCGGAATTAAAATGAAAACAAACTTTGCATACAATCAAATAAGAGTAATACTTTAATCAAACATCTTTTACACTATGAACCGAATGATTGAATTTAATTTCAACAACGATTACAAAGATAGATGCATGAATGCAAACTCCCCCTCAGCCCGAGCTCAGTAGTTTGTTCGTGCAAAGAAGACGAGTGATGTGAAGAGCTAATAGAACAGTACAAAGTACTGAACTATTTATAGGCACTTGTAAACTACTGAGCATCTTTGCTGACGTCACCATGAAAGTGACATCTAACCTCCTAACAAACTCTAACCTCTGATCTATACAGACACTACTTGGGTTAACTACTGCTAATACATTCTATTACAAAACAGACTTTAGACCAGCTGTTGTAACCTTCTACTGCTGTGAACCCAGCAGCACTTGTCCGGATCAGCAGTGCTTGACTCAAGGCAGTAGATTGAATCAGCAGGACTTTAGTCTTCCATCAGATCTTTAGTTGAGCAGCAGTTATGAGACAGCAGTTTGGTAAGATCAGCAGATAGGAGGTCATCAGTAGTTGTAATCACTTTCAAGGGAAGAGATATGTGTATCAGCATCTGCTTATTCAGAATCCACTGTTCTGATCCAGTTTTGGCTTTAATTATCTGTTCCTCTGATAGGGTTCAATCCCAACAATCTCCCCCTGGAACAGATAATGCCAAAACCCTTCATTATTTGTGGATATTTTATTGCCTCATTAACAGCTCCATTATCTGACCTTTAAATTGTAATTCAAAGTCCAGGGCATCTGTGTCTTCATCATCCCTGCTAAGTAGAAGATCAAGGAGATCCTGCAAATCTTCAAGACTCAGGCCAAGAGCTTGGTTCCCTTGATAATGTCTCCACTACTCCACCAGACCTGAGCAAAGTCAATACGCAGGTCTGTTTGTCAGTTACCCACTTTTGTATTTTTGAGCCCGGTGGGTTTCTTGTGAGATGTTTATTTGCAGAAGTATTTGGTGAGGCTGGCCTGTTCATCACTGGCTGAGCAGTGGTAGCAGAGTTTTCCTGTTCAAGTTCTTCTTTTAACGTTCTTAACAAGCCTTCTTTTAAAACAGCTTTTCCAGCAAGAATTTCTTGAACAGTTTCAGCTCCTAACTGGCTTTGCGTCCTTCTTTTGTAGATGGCATTACCAGCTGGAGTAGTGGATCTCCTGATTTGCAACTTTGATGGTCCTTTTGAAACCGCTGCCTTCAGGGTAGTCAGGTTTTTGAGGGATTTTTGGATCTTTCTTCCTTAATTCCTCCAACCTTTTGTAGGTTGACCTGACCACATTTTCTTTCCATCTAGCAACTTGTCTTTTGGTGCCAAATTCAGCAACAACCAATTCTTCTTTCATTCTTTTTAGTTCCAACTGCTTTTCAGGTACATTCTTTTTGAACTTTGCCCAATCAGGAGGAGTGTGAGTGACTTTCCTTTTTATCATAACTTGAATTCTGGATGATTCAGCTTCAAGCTCTGGAATAGTCCACTCTTTGTACATGTGTCTCTCTCCTTTGTATTTCTTGTAAAACATAATGCTTTCAATGTAGTCTTTCTTCAGAGTTTCAGCTGCTCTTTCAGAAGTTTGTTGACTGACATTTTTAGCAAAACGTTCTAGGGAACTGACTTGTGTGAGCAGATATTGGTAGTATCTTGATACTTCTTTGTCAGATTTCCCTTGTGTGTTTCTTTTCGAGATATCCTCTGCTTGCTTGGCCTTTATCTTTAAATATTCTTCAATGTTTTTGGGCCAGAGATATCCTTTGATTGAAGGCAAACTCCTTTTGGCAGGGTCATCCTCAGTATAGAAGGATTTTATCTCTTCTCTGACAGCTTCTAGTTCAAGAGGGAATTGAACACCTGCAGGAGGTAAGGGTTTGAGCATTGGAACAGAAGAAAGAGGAACTGGTTTTGGTATTTTGACAAGAGCTAAAGGTTTTGCAGATGTCTGGGATGGTGTAGTGACATCATCTTTAGGAGTTAGCCTTCTCCTCTTTGTTTGAGGAGGGACTGATGATGTTTCAGATGGAAAGATGGTTGTAGTGGCAGTGGTTTGTGATAGACAATCAGTTGTTGAAACAACTGGTGTTCCAACCACTATTGTCTTTACAGCAGAAGTTGTAACAACTGCTGTCTTCTGCCTTTTGACAGGAGGTGATTGTGATTTAGGTGGTGATGGAGGTAAAGCATTGGATGTAGTGTGTGTTGAAGTGGTGTGTGTTGAAGTGAGAACAGATGTTGAAACTACTGAAGTACCAACAGCATCTGATACAACAGGAGTTACAACAGCTGTTTTAGGTGGTGGTTTTTTAGCAAACTTTGAACGTCTGACCGGAATGGATTTGGGTAGCCTTTCTTTTCTAGTAGGCTTCTTCTTTTCATCAATGAGATTTTCATCATCTCTTGAACCTGAAGTACCCTGATCCGGATAATCCACCCTGGCTTTCTTTTTGGCCTCTCTATCCCTTTTTACACATGCAAGTGCTTCTGCAAGTGCATTTGTAGTCACATCAATTTTCTTACTCCCATCTGGCAAAGGAATCTGTTTGGTCATATTTGAATTTTCTGGTGCGAGGTAGAGACCATCTGTTATTCCTTTTCTTCTCCATTCCTGAATTTTCTCCCCCTTTTTGGCATTATCTTCTAGGAGTTGATCAATGAAAAACACTGGTGGATGAGCAGTGCCAGTGGAGTGCAAGATCTGAGTTTTGAGAGCCTTTAGATCAGCCTGAGTGTCTTTGTACCTAGACTCCATAGCATTTCTTAATTGTTGAACATGTTTTTCATGTTGCTGATCTGCTATTTGTACTTGATGATGAAGAAAAGGTTGAAATAGATTCCAGAGCTCATTTGTAGTAGGAGCCTGTTGTAGAGCAGGTGCTTGAGGTGGAACAGCAGTGGATTGTACCTTTTGTACTTGTAACAACTGCTGTAGCATTTCTTTGAGTTCTGCAACAGAGTTATCAAGTTTTTTCAACACAAGCCGTCAATTTCTGGTACTTTAAACCATCACCCAATTTAATGGGATCATCTGATTTCCCACTATCAGTGGTTTTATTAGTGGTAGAAGTAGGGAGTTTACTCCAAACATTAACCACTGATGCCCCTTTTTCTTGGTACTGGGGTCTTCTTCCTTCAACACTTGACAACCTTTTGATGTTGCCAGTAGGATAAATAAATCCGCTGGTGGTTGACAGAGGTGCTATAAAAGGAATTGCCTCCAAGGAAGTCTTATTGATGTAACCACTGTCCAACTGTAAACCTGTAGGTTCAACAGTTATAGTGGCTGCTTCACTTGGATTACCACAAAGAGTTACTTGTAACTCAATGGGTGTATCGTCCTCAGGTTGTGTTGGTGGGTTAGCAAAGAATGATACAGCAGGCTCAGTCATTTGTGGAGGTAAATTCTCATTGACAAGTGATTGAGAAGGACTGAGTAATGCCTGGTTTCAAATCAATTGCATCCAACAGTAATTGTGTTTTTGGTTGGAATTGAGGATGTGATGGTAGGTGTAGGAAGCGGATTTGCTCCGGGCATTGAGCTATGGATGATGGAAACAAGTGTATCCAGAGCATCATGATGTGGTGGCCCTTTGTGTACAACCTGTTCTTTTTGTGAAGAAGCAGGAGGAGTTATGGATATGGGTTGAGATATTTGTACATCTGCTGTGAGGAAGTAGCAGCAGTGGTTTCTTGTGACTCTGTGTATGTCACACGGCATTAACTCTGGTACCTCATCCTCCAGAGTTGCCATTTGATTAGTTTGGGGGTTTTTTGATTTTTTCTTTTTGTAAGGCTTTTTGGGTTTTGTAGGTGTGGGTTTCAAAACAGTTGGTCTGCTGCTTTGATCACCTAGAGCAGTAGGCTCAGCAGCAGATACCTGAGGAGCAGTGGTTGCTGCGTAAATTCTGCTCAGGTACCCCTGCTTGTGTTTTGCAAGGTGCTAACATTCGTGAAAAAGTTTCAGACGTTAGGGCAGTTATTGCAGTTATTTCACTTGGTTTATTAAAGCTAAATCATCCTTACTGAATTTCTTTTGAAAAATAATAACTTAAAAACCTTGGAAATAGTAAGAATGATTTGCTTTCAACATTATTTACCAAATCTTTAAAGATTTCCCGAGAATAATTATAATTTTCTTCTTGAAGAATTGCATATCCCAGATTTTGAATCTTTATAGGGATCTCATTAAAAGAAGTGGTTTTGTTTGACACACATAGGAGGAGAGTATGAAATAGAAATCTTGGGGCAGGAGGAAAATAACCTTTTTCTAAGGTTAGTTTCTTCGTCATTGTGGCTTCATACCCTCTTTCAATGAAATCAGTGTGCAACTCGTTTTTAGTGAAGGAAGTTTTACCTGCCCGGTCATCGAGTTGAAAGACTTCGGAGATGGATTGTGGTGTAATGTGGACAACTTTACCCTTTATGGAAGAGTGGATTTCAGTTGCAAGGTCTCCTTGTGTTTTCAAGGGTTGCATTTTTCCAAAATTCCCTTTGGGTCGCCAAGTAGATGGGGGCGTCGGCGGTGAGCAAAGTTTTGTACTTTGATTTTGCCGTGATGGGGATAATGGAATTGAAAACATCTGTGGTTCCTGGTTTTGTGAGAAGACCCAGGAGATTGTGAGATTTTTTGAATGGAATTTCAGTGGTAGTTGCTGTTTTCGATGATTTTGATGAGGGTTTTGCAGAAAGCTTCGATTTTGTCATTTTTGAAACGAAACGATCGAAGAAATTTGTGAGAAATGAGAAGAAAAACTGCTTTGAGAAGAGAATTTTTAAGAATTCAATTCGACAGTAAAACCCTGTTTTGATGGTGAGTGGGGATGTTATGGGAAACAGAATGAATGCTGACGTGGCAACCGTTACAAAAGGTCCGACTGCTATGTACTGCCCACGTGACAACCACTGGTGAAAATGAAGGACAGTACTTTTGGTGAAAGCAACTGATGAAAGCAGTGGAAAGGAGGCAGTGGATGATTTTCACTATCAGTGGATAGCATATCAGTGGATAAGACACTGCTTTTGAACAACAGTGGTTATCAAGGAATGAGAAAACAGAGGTTGCCTTTCAGCAGTGGGCAGACTTTTTGAAGTAGAGCAGACTTTTGAACAATCAGTGGTTATGGCAGACTTTTAAGGCTTTTAAGGAAATTTTCATTTTTAAGCTATTTTTAAGGATGGATTTTTGATTTTCTGAAAACATTTTGTTGCTTTTATTCATAGAAAAACAAGATGTTGCTTGTTATTCCATGTTTAGCATCCCAATCCTAGAGACCAAGCTTTCAGAAGTGGCTGTATCAAGTGCTTTTGTGAGCACATCTGCCAGCTTGTCTTTAGTTGGGACATAATGCAGAGAAATCAAACCTTTTTCATAGCAATCCCTCACAAAGTGATGTCTGATGTCGATGTGCTTTGTGGTAGAATGGGAAACTGGATTTTGATGATATTTTCTGCTGCCTGACTGTCCAACATGAGTGGTGTCTTTAAGGCAGTGATACCAAAATCCAATAACTGATTTTGAAGCCACAGGAGTTGGGCTGTACAGCTTGCAGCAGCAATGTATTCAGCCTCAGCAGTGGATGTTGAAACTGCTGCTTGCTTTTTGCTTTGCCAAGAGACTAAGCAATCACCTAGAAACTGGCACCCTCCTGAAGTGGACTTCCTTGTGGTGTGACATCCAGCAAAGTCACTGTCTGAAAAACCTGAAAGCTTGATATTCCCATTAGCAGGATACCAGATACCAAGTGTGGGAGCACCTTTTATGTATCTGGGAATCCTTTTTACACCAATGAGATTTGATTTTCTGGGAGCTGATTGATTTCTTGCACAAACACATGTTGCAAACATGATGTCTGGTCTAGATGCAGTTAGGTACAATAAAGACCCAATCATGCTTCTATAGAGTGTTTGGTCAATCAGCTCATCCTTTTCATCAGACATGACCAACTTATTTGTGACCATGGGTGTGCTGCATGGTTTACAATCATTCATATCAAATTTGGTTAAAAGTTCTTTAGCATATTTGCTTTGATGAATGAAAGTTCCATTTTGCAATTGCTGTACTTGGAGACCAAGAAAGCATTGCAGCTCACCCATTGCACTCATTTCAAACTCAGTTGTCATGAGTTCTCTAAACTCTTCACACATTTTGGTACATGTGCTTCCAAAAATAATGTCATCCACATAAATTTGGACAATCATCAAATCTTTCCCTCTCCATTTAAGAAACAATGTTTTATCAATGGTACCTCTTTTGAAACCATTTGAGAGTAGATAGTTGGAAAGAGTTTCATACCAGGCTCTAGGTGCTTGTTTCAGGCCATACAAGGCTTTGTTTAGCCTGTAAACATGATCAGGATAAAATGGATCCTCAAAGCCTGGAGGTTGACATACATATACCTCTTCTTGCAATGTACCATAGAGGAAAGCACTTTTGATATCCATCTGAAACACCTTCATGTTGTGATTGACAGCAAAGGCCAGGAACAGTCTGATAGCTTCCAATCTTGCAACAGGGGCGAATGTTTCATCATAATCAATCCCCTCTTCCTGTCTGTAACCTTGAACCACAAGCCTGGCTTTGTTCTTGACAACAATGCCCCTTTCATCTGTTTTGTTCTTGAAGACCCACTTTGTGCCAATGGGACTAACCTCTTTTGGCAGTGGTACAAGCTCCCATACTTGTTGTCTTTTAAACTGTTGGAGCTCCTCTTGCATGGCTTCTACCCAGCTGTTGTCTTTTAGTGCCTCTTGGTACTTGACTGGCTGATGAAGTGATAGAAAACCAGCAAAAAGACAAATATTTTGGGTTTGGCTTCTTGTGAGCACCCCTTCATTGATGTTGCCAATGATTTGATCAGGTGGATGAGATCTTAAGAAGATTAAATCTCCTTGGTATGGTATGATGGCATTTGTTGGTGAAGGCTGCAAATGTGTATCATCTGAGCTAACCACTGCTGATGACTTTGATGACTCAGCAGTGGCTTCAAAAGGTGGTGGAATGGGTGGTAATGGAGTGGACCACTGCTGACTTTTATCCACTGTTTGAGGACTTTTGTCAGCAGTGTTTGAGGATGGGGAAGCAGTGGTGAATGGGCTACTTTGGTCAACAACTGTTGATGTAGCAGTGGTTGAGCTTTGACAGATGTTTTGAACAACTGATGCTTTTCCCTTTGTGGCAGACCTTTGAGGGATGATGACTTCATACCCATAGTCTGGTGTTGTATCCTCTGATGGACCTGCACTGTTAGTCTTGACAGCAGTATTTTCAAAAGAGAATTTTTCAAGATCAAACAGTTCAGCAGGATTTGCTGGGATTTTCATTGATGAAAGTTCATTGAACTTTACATCCAAAGTCTCCTCCACTACCTTGGTCCGTGCATTGAACACTTTGTCGGCCTTGGCAGTGGTTGAGTATCCCAGAAAATAACCACAATCAATTTTGGCTGCAAATTTTGAAATGGAATCTTTTAAGTTCAAAATAAAGCATGGGCAGCCAAACACTTTGAAGTATGAGATCAGTGGTTTGATTTTATACAGAATTTCATAGGCAGTCTTTTTGTGCCTGGGGTTTATTAAAACTCTGTTCTGGACATAGCAAGCAGTGTTTACTGCCTCTGCCTAGAAAGTTAATGGCAAACCTGAATCTGCAAGCATGGTTCTGGCAGCCTCAATCAAAGTTCTGTTCTTTCTTTCAACAACCCCATTTTGCTCTGGTGTTCAAGGGATGCTGTACTGCCTTACAATCCCTTTCTTCACATAGAAAGCCTCCAACTCCCTATTTTTAAATTTTGTGCCATTGTCACTCCTAAAGCTTTTCACTGGAAGGTCAAATTGCTTTTCAACCTGTGTCACAAAGTCTTGCAAAATGCCTGCAGTTTCATCTTTAGAGTGCAAAAAGAAAGTCCATGTAAACCTAGAAAAGTCATCAACTATAACCAAACAATATCTTTTCTTTTTAAGGCTCATGACTTGAACTGGGCCAAACAAATCCATATGTAGCACTTGCAAACACTGGGTTGTTTTGGACTCTTCAATGGACTTGTGGGAACTTTTATGCTGTTTTCCTTTTAAACAGGAAATGCAATGTTCAGAACATGAAAAAAATTTTTGTTGGTAGGCCTCTCACCAAACCATTTTTTGAAATTTCTGTGATTGTCTTAAGATTTGTGTGCCCCAGTCTTTTGTGCCAAAGTTCTGTCTCTTTGTTAGAGGCAGCTGAGAACAGACAGGCATCAGCTTTGGGACATTCTTTAGACATGTCAACAACATAAACATTGCCACTTTGTTTGAGCAACAAGTTTAGTTTGACCATTTTTTATTATTGCTTCAATCTTTTTGACCATTTCTGGACCAACAATCCTACAACAATCTTTTGTGAAGAATGACCCAAACACTTTGTCACTCATTTGGGATACACTCAGAAGGTTGAATTTTAGATTGTCTATTAGATTGACATTTTCAAATTTTACATTGTCAGATTGCACTGTTCCAGATCCCAAAACCTTTCCGTTACTATTATTTCCAAAGGATATGTCACCCCCACCATGGATTTTAAAGTCTTTAAGGAGGGCTTTACATCCTGTCATGTGCCTGGAGCCTCCACTATCTACATACCAAAGACTATCAAAGCATACAGAAGCTCCCTGAACATGAAGTAAAAGGATTAGTTCATTAAGTACTCCAAAGCCAACAGGGCTTTGGATGGAGTCTCAACAGTGTCTGGCATGGATGCAGTGTGATGGACAGTGGTTAAGTCAGGGGTTTGGACAGTTTTAGTATTGTTCCTTTCTAACCACTGTTGAGGGTCTTGCCCAATCACCTGCTGGTAACCGAAAGGATGCCTATTCACTCTGGGTTTAGAGGGCTTTTTGTAGACCTCATAAACGTGTGGAATCCTTTGGTAAGACTGTTTTTCCTTGCCTTTTCTGAACTGATTGGAAGGGGGTGCATCAGTAACCTGAACATCTCTTTTAACAGATGTTTGGTTCAGCTGTTTTGTGACAGCTGTTTGAACTGGCACAAACAGTGGTTGTTTCTTTGTGAATTTGACAGATGGTGATGCTGATGGACTTAAGGATGTTTTAGCAAGGTACTCATTCTTTTTTATGTCAAAGTTTTTGAGATACACAAATGCTTGAGTTTTGTGGTTTGTTTTACCACAAACAATGCAGCTTTCAGCTGACACTATGACACTTGTTTTGTTTATATCATAAGCTTTTAAGTGGAAACAATCTTTTGTTAGATGGTTCCTTTTCTCACAAAATTCACAAAACAAGTTATCAATTTTTTCTTTCTTCTTCCTCTTTTCAGACTCCTTTGCAACAGAGGTTTTAACCACTGCTGGGATGTCCTTAAGAGGAATGACTTTAGCTTTTGGATCTTTAACACCATCAGTTGATGTAAAGTCCATTGGCTTGAAATTTTCAAGAATATCACACTCATCAGACCATTTTGGTTTAAATTGATGATTCTCAATCTCCTCAAAAACAGAGGGGCCCATTGGTCTGTCAAGTGTGATTTTGTTACCAAGTTTGTCAGTGATTTTCACTTCTTGGCCATTCTTGTTGGTGGGGATGTACTCAGCAGTTACATCAGTGGTTGAAACAGATTTTTCAAAAGCAGTGTTTTCATCATCATGTTTTCTATAACCAACCCCAAATTTCACATTGCTCTTTATCTGTTTCTCAAGCATAACCTCATACCCTTTGCATGATTCCACCCATTTCTCACATGTGATCTGGGTGGACTCTAACTCCTTTTTGCAAACTTGGTATTTTTCTACCATAGTTTGGAGTTGGGTTTTGGTTATGCTTTGCTCTTCTTTCATGCTGCTAATCTCTTTCTCTTTTTCAGCCAATTTGTTTTTAAGTTCTTTTAAAGATCTTTCAAATTTGACTTCATCAGTTAAGATTTTGTTCCTAAGGTTTTCATTCACCTCTTTGATGTTAGCAAAAGCAATAATGCAATTGTCAGAACATAGTTTTTCTAGAACTTGAGGTGATACCTTGGCAGTAGCCATCATTGCACAATCACACTGAGTATTCTCTTCATCACCAGCTCTCTCTTCTTCTTCACCTGCCTTATCTTCTTTCTTATCTTCTTCAGACCATAGATCTATCAGTGGTTCAATCAGGATACCTGAACTTTCTTCCAACAGTACTTCATCAGCCACAGCAGTAACCACTGCTTCAATCACCTCATCCACTGTTTCAGAGACCAGTTGTTTCTCTTCAGATTCAACACCCTCCTGTATTGACTCTAATGCCATCAAACAAAATTCATCATGAGAAGAAACATTAGAAGCATAAAGTGCAAAGTTTTCATCACGGAGGTCTTCAGGCATACTGCTCCAGTCAACAAACTCTTGAGTAAAGAAACTTTGTTGATCTGGTTGTGTTGCAACTGGAGCAGTGGTTTGTGGTGCAGGTTGCACTTGTGCCTGGGGAGCAGGGGTTTGAACATATTGAATCTGTGGAGCAGCTGTTTGGACATAATGCACTGGCACAGGAGCAACAGCATAGTGAGCAGTGTTCACATGTGCTGCTGGGGCATATTGGGCATAGTGCACAGTGTTTTGATTTTGAGGTCTAGGATTTGAACTAGGGTGAGTAATTATGGGATCAGTTGATTGACTCCTACACTCTCTAGCAAAATGTCCTAACCTGTTACACTTATAGCACTTGATTTTCGATTTATCCAACCCAACCCTTAGATTCCCATGCAACCCTGGGAATTTTCGCCCTGTTCTTTTATAAAACTTGCTAGTTCTAACACTTAGCAAGGCCAGTTGATGCAAGATGTCCATTTCTTCAAGATCAGTGGGGTCAAAATGCTGTAAATCATTTAGTTCAAAGCTTAAATTGTCTGACATCTGGTTTTTATTTGCAGTGAATGCATAACCTGTAGAGTGAGGATCAGGGTTGTTAAAATTTGCACCAGCAGTTATGTCAATGAAGTGATCATAACCCTGATCCTTACCACTACCACCAGATTCTTCTTGACCCAGAAGAGCAGTGTTACCGAATGAATAATCATCAACGGTTTTCCCTGACTCTTGTAACTTCCTTTTCTGGTTCAACTCCCTTTCATAGGTCAGGAGTCGACCATGGAGTTGGGTCAAGGTCAGATCCTTGAACTCAGGTGAGTTTCGGGTGACAAACGCTATTGTGTCCCATTTGTCTGGCAGTGACCTGAGGAACCTGCTGTTTTGAGTTGAGTTTGTAAAAGTGGTTTTAACAAGCCTCAGTTCACTGATGAGATAACTGAACCGCTCAAATTGTTGCGTCAGTGATTCACCTTTAACATGACAAAATGTTTCATACTGTTGGTTCAGGATTTCCCTATTGTTTTCTATGACCTCTTCGGTACCTCCAAATTGTTCCTTAAGTGCGTCCCACAACTCTTTGGCATTGTCACAATGTAACAATCCAGCATATATTTCGTTGGGCAGCGCTGATGCTATGATACTAAATGCTTTAGCATCTAGTTCAAACTTTTGATAATCCGTTTCAGTATAATTTTCAACAGGTTTTGGAACTTTTTTTTAGCATCTTCAGCGCTTGGCACTGTAGGAACATGAGGACCAAAGATAACAGACTTCCAATAACCTATGCTTTGTTGAGCGAGGATGTGACCCATCCTCCTCTGCCAGATGTTGTACTCATTTCTTTTTAGCATAGGTGGTTTAAAGAGAGAACCAATGTTGTTTTTATCGTCCTGAGATTGTGACGTCATTCTTGTTGTTTTACAGGTACTGAGAAATCAACTTTAGTAGTGATTAATCCTTACTCTGTTTTTCAACGACGAACAAACGATCAGTATCAACTGTCTTGAGCTGAACTATTTACGTCAAAATGATTGTTAAATCAAATTTGACTGTCCAAGCTCTGATACCAATTGTTGGATTTGAGTTTCCTTTTGATTGTATTCTGTGTTTGAAGTTAAGATGAAAATGGATGAGTTGTGCAGCGGAATTAAAATGAAAACAAACTTTGCATACAATCAAATGAGAGTAATACTTTAATCAAACATCTTTTACACTATGAACCGAATGATTGAATTTAATTTCAACAACGATTACAAAGATAGATGTATTAATGCAAACTCCCCCTCAGCCCGAGCTCAGTAGTTTGTTCGTGCAAAGAAGACGAGTGATGTGAAGAGCTAATAGAACAGTACAAAGTACTGAACTATTTATAGGCACTTGCAAACTACTGAGCATCTTTGCTGACGTCACCATGAAAGTGACATCTAACCTCCTAACAAACTCTAACCTCTGATCTATACAGACACTGCTTGGGTTAACTACTGCTTATACATTCTATTACAAAACAGACTTTAGAACAACTGCTGCAACCTTCTACTGCTGTGAACCCAGCAGCACTTGTCCGGATCAGCAGTGCTTGACTCAAGACAGTAGATTGAATCAGCAGGACTTTAGTCTTCCATCAGATCTTTAGTTGAGCAGCAGTTATGAGACAGCAGTTTGGTAAGATCAGCAGATAGGAGGTCATCAGTAGTTGTAATCATTTTCAAGGGAAGAGATTTGTGTATCAGCATCTGCTTATTCAGAATCCACTGTTCTGATCCAGTTTTGGTTTTAATTATCTGTTCCTCTGATAGGGTTCAATCCCAACAACGATTGTTATAATCAAAGGTCGAAGTATGTGTATAATTGAGAGCTTGTGTATAATGATGAATGTAAATGCTATTTTTATAGATGGCTGATGCTAGAAACGCTAATGAAGATGATGACACGGCTCGTCAAGAAGCATTTAACAGTAGGGTCACGGAGGTGGCGGAAGGGGTTATGCAAGCTAATCTTCCACGATTAGCTCAAGAAGTAGAAAGTCGGGTGTTGGGAGTCGTGGATGCCATGATGACTAGCAAAATCGAAGAGTTGAAAGAATTAATTGAAGGATCTAAAGGCAAAAGCAAGGAACGACGGCGCACGTATAAAGACTTTATGGCATGCAACCCCGCAACGTATGATGGTAAAATCAACCCGATCGCATGTCAAAGATGGATTTCAAATATAGAAGCGGTATTTATACGAAGTCGGTGTGATAAGGAAGATCAGGTGATGTTCGCTACTGGCCAACTAACTCTCCAGGTGAAAGATTGGTGGGATGCGCATAGCAAGGAGATAGGGGAGGATAGACTCCAAATGATGACCTGGCAAGAATTTAAGGAGCCCTTTATGAGATACCATTGCCCTCAGTCGGCTATTGATAAGATTCAGGAGGATTTCTTGCGCCTCCGACAGAAAAACGAGTCAATAAATGAAATATCATATATTTTCATGGATAAGATGAAGTTCTGTGGGGATTTCGTGAAGAATGAAACAATGAAGATTAATCATTTTTACGGAGTATTAAAGGTGGAATTTAGGGAGTTTATCACTCCCTCGAAATGTGAGATGTCACACCCCGACCATGTAAAACATCAAATCGTGGCGGAAACGTCGGGGAGTGTTGTAACAGAATTATTGTTTCACAACCATGGCATTTAAAGTTATATTTTATTTATCAATAAAAGAGGTACATTGTCTTGAAATAACTGAAACATAGAGTACATAACATGTTTTAATTAGACTAGCTTCATTTTAAAGTCACTAAGGCCCAAGTCCACCCTAGCGTATCACGATCAAGCTATGCATTAGCTCCTGAAACACATGTGAAAATAAAGTACGTTAGCATAAAAATGCCAGTGAGTAACATAGGTTTTGTGAAAATAGGATTCATGACTTAGGTTTTAGAAAAGGGTTGTTTAACAAAGTCAGTCATGATCCTTGTAACATGTTTTGTTTTATAAATGATTTGAAAAGCGATGATAAAGTAGATGATATGTGAAAAAGTAATGTAAGGTTAAATGAATAACTAAGTAAAATGAGTTTGTATATATATTTATCGAACAGTGTTGTAAAACAATGTCTTATGAAAAATGTGTTATTTGTAAGAAAAATGATTAAGTCCAAGTTGAATGACTTAAATAAACCACCCAATGAAAGTTGCCCATGTCTAAACCATTTGCCCAATGTTATTGTGAAAACCATGTCAAAATGTATATATATCAATATCAACATTGTCTATGTCAAATATCAATCATGTAATGTGTAATCAAAATGTCAATGTATGGTTAGTGAAATATGTATCAACTAAACCATAGGAAAAATGCACAAAACAGTGTATTGAAGTAAAACATGGTTTACATCAACGCTATGTTTTGTGGAAAATGCATGCTATAATGAATACAAACATTTATGCGGTATTGTGAAAATGCATACATTCAAGCCTTGCAACTGTGGTGATAAACCTTTAAACAAATTAAAGGTCTATCTGTCTAAATGTTTTAATCGAATTCGGTCATTCCTTCCAATCCAAACATACCCAGGATTTCAGGAACGGGAGTTGTCAATTCCTATGGTACCATTACCTACTAACGAGCGGCGTGATCAATGTTAATGAATGTATATTGTCCCACTTAAACAAACCAAATGTCATACCCAAAATGTAAGCATGAAAATGTCATGTAAAACAAATGCACTAAGTATGATGAACATACATAGCGTGAAAATGTCATGTAAAATAAATGCACTAAGTATGATGAACATACATAGCGTGAAAATGTCATGTAAAACAAATGTATTAATGAACATAGCAAGTATATGATATGAAAGCATGAAAAGAATGAAAGTAACAAGTAGGCACATGTGTTTCACCCCAAAATGTTTGGAAAACAGTAAAAGAGGGGACTATGTACTCACTTGAGATTGCTTAGAAGTCGTAGAACAACCACCAAGCAATGTTAGAAGATCACGGAATCAAACAGCACCTATAAAGGCACCTACATTAATAAACGGACCTATCGGAGGATCGGGTAGTACGAGGGTTCGCAAACCAAATAAGTGTGGGAACTTATGTAATATGGTTTGACAAAGCCTACATACTAAAACGAAACTTATCCTAAGTGCTTTTGACCCGTTACGACCCGCTTAGGTAGCTTATGCTACTTTAACGCGTCGTTTGCGTAAAACGCGCTTGAAACGCCTAACTAGCCCTATGACAAGCAAGATATGCCTTAACACACTTAATATTGTTGCTAAATCAGTTTAGGTGTCAAAATTTATGTTACAGAAGTTTAAAATGAATTTTAGTGTAAAAAGGGCATTTTGGTAATTTACCTAAAGCATAAGAACCACTTGTCATACAACTACTCGAATGGCGTGACCATAAGGTATAACCTTGAAAGGTTATTCCCTATACACTATGGTCACCTAATGTGTTTGGTCGGATCCTAATGATCGACCAAATGGGTCGGGTTCGTAAGCATAAGCGATTGATTAGATCGCTTACCCTTACGACCCTAAACAAGCACAAACCTAAAAGCGACGAGCTAAACATGCTAGAACATGTTTAGTAATGTTAGAAAACAGGTTTGGTATTAAAACAAACGGTTTTAATACCCTAAAGTAGTTTGGTTACAAAATGCGCAAGAAAACGCATTTTGACCGAAACTACGGCTCGTCACTAAGCCTAGATAACGTGGTAATCAGTAGGTATAGTCGCTAGGGACTATAACCAACGTGATTACGCTCACGTTATGAAGTTCAAACGAACTTCGCATTGACCATAAACTGGTCAATGCAGAAAGTCAAACAAAGTTTGACTTTCGGACTCGAAAAGCAATAAAAGAACGAAAGAATACTTACAACGGGTCCCCGCAAGATTGAATTCCGAGTACTCTCAGGTATGAAGTGTCAAAGCACCCCAACTTAGAGAGCAACCTCTGAATTCAAGTGTGAGGGAAATGGGCAAGACATGGAGGGGTATATATAGGATTTGGTGAACCGTTAAGATCGTTCCTCGCAAAGCGTGCTTCGATCTTGGCCATCCATGTGTACCCATAGTTTTTAAAAACCATTTGAGCCCATTATTTCAGTCCCCTGATTTGAAAATACCATTTGCAATGGTTTTAGAGGTGCAAGACAGCTGCATATAGCTGTTTTCAACAATTTTTCGTATCTGGGGACCTCACGCGGCCCGCCTAAAGTTTGGGGGAATCCTTACGCGCCCCGCCTGAGCAAACTTTGACAGATTTGTCAGTTTTGGTCCCTGCAGCTTAGAAACATGCGTTTTGGCCCATTTTTGACACGTTTAAGCCCTGTTAACCTCATTTCAAGGCTCTAAAATGAAGTTAAAGTATAGGGGACTCAAAACATGCTCAAAAATATCTCGGATGTCAGTTCGTTTGGTCGTACGATCGCGATGTTCGCTTAATTACGACGGAATGCGCATAAGCGCGAAAAACGATCCAAATTGCGCGACGAATGGATTTTTCTCATGCCAAACATTAAAACATAATATTTTAATGCTTACATAAATTTTTGGATGTCTGGAAGCATTCAGAACGTAAGATATGCGCGAAAGTGCAAACTTATGCACTTTTTGACATTTCTAGTCCCTGAATGAGCATAAAGTTTATTTTAGCACACCAAACCCCTCAAAGCCTATTTCTAAGCTATGTAAAGGATATTTAAGGTGTGTTTAACTTATGATCATGTTCCGGAATGTTCGTTACAGTTCAAATCGGCATACTTTCGCAGTTTGTCAATTTTAGTCCCTGTAAGCGAATAAACTAGATTTTGCCATACCAAAGCCTTCAAAACTTATTTCTAAGTTATGTAAAGGTTATTTAAGGTATGTTAAGCATAAATTGATGTTCCGGAGTATTTGTTGCATATAACTGATTACGTTTTCGTACCAGTTTGCATATAATCCTCCAGAAAGCAATATAGAGTTTGAAATCGAATAAAAGCCAAAACATGAAAAACATTAAACATAAAGAAGCAAGCATAGGGATCAAATAACTTTATTTCATTGATAACCGAACTGTTTACAATGATTACAAGCACAAATGTCACAGTCTCCCCTACTTGTGGGAATTTCGTCCCGAAATTCGTTTAGAGGAAACTCGTGGGAATAGATGTGGATACTTCGCCTTCATTTGATCTTCACGTTCCCAAGTAAACTCAGGTCCACGTTTAGATTCCCAGCGAACTTTAACCAACGGAATGCGCTTGCGTTTAAGCCATTTGACTTCACGATCCATAATTTCCACAGGTTTCTCAACAAAATGTAGTGTTTTATCAACACGAATTTCGTCAAGTGGTATGTGGAGGTTCTCATCAGCTAAGCACCTTTTGAGGTTGGATACGTGGAAAGTTGGATGAACATTTCCAAGTTCAGGAGGCAATTGAAGTCTGTAGGCTACCTTACCGATTCTTTCAACGATCTGGAATGGTCCAACGTATCTAGGAGCAAGTTTTCCTTTCTTTCCAAATCTGATCACACCTTTCCAAGGTGAGACCTTAAGTAATACTCGATCACCGACTTGAAAATCCAAGGGCTTGCGTTTTAGGTCCGCGTAACTCTTTTGACGGCTTCGAGCTACCTGTAAGTTATCACGAACTTTCTTAACCTTGTCAGTTGTCTCCAGAATGAGGTCAGGTCCAGTAATCTGAGCCTCACCTATCTCATTCCAGCAGACTGGTGAACGACATTTTCGACCATAGAGAGCCTCGAAAGGAGCCATGTTGATGCTGGAGTGATAACTGTTGTTGTAGGAGAATTCAATCAATGGAAGATGTGAATCCCAACTACCACCGAAGTCGATCACACAAGCTCTAAGCATATCCTCCAAAGTCTGGATTGTTCTTTCAGTTTGGCCATCAGTTTGTGGATGATAGGCTGTGCTCAGATTGAGTTGGGTCCCCATAGCAGATTGCATGGTTCTCCAAAATCGAGAAGAGAAACGAGCATCCCTGTCCGAAATAATGTTCAAAGGAACACCATGTCGAGATACAATTTCATCCACGTAGATTTTAGCCAAATCATCAGCAGAAAAATCCTCACGGATTGGCAAGAAATGCGCTGATTTAGTAAGACGGTCCACAATTACCCAGATGGCATCGTGACCTTTCTTAGTGCGCGGAAGTTTAGTAATGAGATCCATAGCGATTTTTTCCCATTTCCAAACTGGAATCTCTGGTTGCTCCAAAAGACCATAAGGATGCTGGTGTTCGGCCTTAACCTTAAGACAAGTAAGGCATTTTGAAACGTATAAGGCAATGTCTTTCTTCATACCAGGCCACCAATACTGAGTACGAAGATCCTTATACATTTTGTCTGAGCCAGGATGGATAGAATAACGAGATTTATGGGCCTCATCCATAAGCAAAGTACGAAGATCATCTTGGCTTGGGACCCACAAACGGTCCATGAAATAATACGACCCATCTTCCTTTAGAACAAGATCAGGCTTAATGTGATAGGGTAATTCCTTACCCATCAAGTCTTGTGAAACACAAACATGCTGAGCCTGAGAAATGCGGGCTTGAATATCGGATCGAGCTTGGATAGCAGTTTGATCACGAATACAATGAAGCATAGTACGTTCCTTACGACTTAATGCGTCAGCCACGATATTCGCTTTACCAGGATGGTAGCGAATTTTGCAATCATAGTCGTTTAGGAGTTCGACCCAACGTCTTTGCCTCATGTTGAGTTCTTTTTGATTAAAGATGTGCTGGAGACTTTTGTGGTCAGTGAAAACCACGCATTTTGTACCGTATAAATAATGTCTCCAGATTTTGAGAGCGAAAACAACTGCACCTAACTCAAGATCATGAGTGGTGTAGTTTCTCTCATGTACCTTCAATTGTCTAGATGCGTAGGCTATGACTTTGTTCCTTTGCATTAGAACACAGCCAAGACCCAAATTTCGATGCATCACAGTAGACAACAAAATCATCGTTGCCCTCAGGCAGAGTTAGAATAGGTGCATCACAAAGCTTCTGCTTCAAGGTCTGAAACGCTTCTTCTTGCTTAGAACCCCATTCAAAGGGTTTGTTCTTCTGAGTTAGAGCAGTTAGGGGAGCTGCAATCTTCGAGAAGTTTTTAATGAAGCGGCGGTAGTAACCCGCAAGACCAAGAAAAGAACGAACCTCAGTAGGAGTAGTTGGCGTATCCCAATCCTTAATCGCACTGATCTTGGAGGGATCTACATGTATACCTTGTTCGTTGACAATATGTCACAAAAATTGAACTTCCTTAAGCCAAAATTCGTACATGGAGAATTTGGCAAAAAGTTGTTCTTTCTTTAGGAGTTCCAGAGTAAGACGAAGATGATGCTCATGATCAGCTCGTGTCTTAGAATAAATCAAGATATCATCAATGAAAACGATGATGAACTTATCCAAATAAGGCTTGCAGACCCTATTCATCAAGTCCATGAAAACAGCAGGAGCATTGGTCAAACCGAATGGCATGACTGTGAACTCATAATGCCCATATCGAGTGCGAAATGCTGTTTTGGGAATATCCTCTTCATGCACACGAAGTTGATGATACCCAGAACGAAGATCAATCTTCGAAAAGCAAGTAGCACCCTGTAACTGGTCAAAGAGATCATCAATGCGAGGTAGGGGATATTGATTCTTGATGGTAAGCTTATTCAGCTCACGATAATCGATACACATTCTGAAGGATCCATCCTTCTTCTTGACAAAAAGAACGGGAGCACCCCAAGGAGAAAAGCTAGGACGGATAAAACCTTTGTCAGAAAGTTCCTGAAGCTGCTTAGATAGCTCTTGCATCTCAGATGGTGCAAGGCGATACGGAGCTCTAGCAATAGGATTTGCACCAGGTACAAGATCGATATGGAACTCGACTTGGCGTGCTGGGGGTAGACCAGGTAATTCTTCAGGAAACAGCTCCGGATAATCCCGAACAACGGGGATATCTTGAATAGACTTACCTTGGTCTTTATCTGCCGTAACATGTGCCAAGAAGGCCACATAGTTCTTTCGCAGATACTTCCGAGCTTGAGAACAAGACATAAGCTTGAGGCTACTAACAGGTTTGTCACCACGAACCTGAAGGATCTCACCTGACGGGAGCGGCACACGAACGATCTTCTCAAAACAAACCACCTCTGCGCGATGCTTGGCTAACCAATCCATACCCACAATAATGTCGAAACTCCCAAGACGCATAGGCGTGAGGTCGATAGGAAAAAGATGGTTGCTAAGGTTTAATTGACAGTTGCGAAGAATGGAATTAAGAACAATGGGTTCACCATTCGCAACTTCAACAGTTAAAGGCTTACCTAGTTTTGTTCTAGACACGCGAAGCAATGGTTCGAAAGATAAAGACACAAAACTTTTATCGGCCCCTGAATCAAAAAGAATAGACGCAGGTTGATTATTAACTAAGAACGTACCGTTCACCACCTCGTTGTCTGCCTGCGCCTCAACAGCATTCATATTGAAAGCTCGTCCACGAGCCTGAGCCTGAACTGGATTTGCATTAACCAGCCTTGGACACTGGTTTCGATAATGAGTCAGGTCTCCACAATTAAAGCATGAGCCGGGAGGGTAGTGAGGTCGTGCAGCTTGCTGTTGAACAGGTGGTTGAGCTACCTGATTTCGAGCAAAATGACAAACTTCTGCAAGGTGACCCGACTTTCCACAGTTGGTACAGAAACGACACGGGAGTTGTTGCTGATGATGACTATTGCACCTATTGCACAAAGGTGCATTCCCTTCATACCGTTTCTTCGCGGGAGGCTGCGCTGGCTGATTGGGAGCTGCCTGGTTCTGTTGGGCAGTTATGGCAAAATTTTGGGAAGCCTTTCGCTTCCTAGAGCCCCTTGATGAGCCAGAATCCTTCCCCTTCTTACCTTTCTTGCTATCCCCTTTGTCAGAATCCTGCTTCTTACCCTTGTCACCCTTCCTATGCAATTTACCCTTTCTGACCTGCGATTCTGTTAATGTCGCAGCTAACTCAATTGCCTGACGGACAGTGGTAGGTTTACTACCAGTAACGATGTCTTGCACATAATTAGGTAGACCATCGATGTATCTCTCGATAGCCTTGTCAAGTGGGGTGACCATTGTTGGGCATAGCAAACTCAACTCTTCATATCTATCAGTATACGCCCGGTGCTCACCACTAACCTGTTTCAGATCGTCAAACTCCCTTTCCAACTTTCGCAATTCATGACGAGGACAGAACTCACTCATCATGAGAGTCCTTAACTCAGCCCACGTTTGTGCTAAAGCGACTTCAGCACCACGATCTCTCATAATCCCGTTCCACCATGTCAACGCCCTCTTCTGAAAGACACTTGAAGCAAACTCGACCTTGCGATTATCAGGACACTGAACATGACGAAAAGTATTCTCAATGCTCTCAAACCATTGAAGAAGCCCAGTTGCTCCTTCGGTACCACTGAACTTGAGTGGTTTAGCCGAATTGAAACTCTTAAAGTTACAAGGAGCGTTCTGATTGACGTTTGCTTGGTTAAACTGAGCAATAAGATTCGGGAACGCCGCAGCCATATGTTGTGCGATGATTTCCGCCAGTTCGGCATTGGGTAGCTGATTTTCGCGTCGAGGAGGCATGCTAAAAAGAGGAAAAACACGAGAGGAATGAGTGAGAAGATTAGATGAAAAGAACGAGATGAAACAAAATCAACAAAGCAAGGATGGTGGTCATTTGTCTGTATCACAAAGCAAACAAATGACGCACAGTGACTAATCAAAGTAAATGGGTCCATAAACAATGCTTAACGAAGACATGCTCGCCTATAAGTGAACACTCACCCCAAGAGTTCCCAGGTAAGAGTGACTGGTCCGATTATGTGGATTTGTACGAACACTCTAGCCTTAGACAGAAAACTCAGGGTACAGGCATTCACTCTTCCAGTTTGCACGTGTTCACATCATTTAGACCCAAACTTTGACGGGATTTTGAAAACTCGAAAGGCACTAAGCCAAATATGAGTTAAACTGGAAGGGTTCAAAATAATAAAATAAATCATTTGAAAAATAGAGGATTGTTTTTCAAAAAAATCGTTTTAGAAATCTGGGTTCTTGTTTTGATGATCACCTAAGGATAGGTGAAGTGCATGTTTTAAAATTTAAACACATGACAACTTGTGTTGGGGTCCTAGAAAGGTTATAGTCTAGGTCAATGCATTACTAATAACCTAATTCCCTATAACCATTGGCTCTGATACCAACTCTTCTTTCACACCCCGACCATGTAAAACATCAAATCGTGGCGGAAACGTCGGGGAGTGTTGTAACAGAATTATTGTTTCACAACCATGGCATTTAAAGTTATATTTTATTTATCAATAAAAGAGGTACATTGTCTTGAAATAACTGAAACATAGAGTACATAACATGTTTTAATTAGACTAGCTTCATTTTAAAGTCACTAAGGCCCAAGTCCACCCTAGCGTATCACGATCAAGCTATGCATTAGCTCCTGAAACACATGTGAAAATAAAGTACGTTAGCATAAAAATGCCAGTGAGTAACATAGGTTTTGTGAAAATAGGATTCATGACTTAGGTTTTAGAAAAGGGTTGTTTAACAAAGTCAGTCATGATCCTTGTAACATGTTTTGTTTTATAAATCATTTGAAAAGCGATGATAAAGTAGATGATATGTGAAAAAGTAATGTAAGGTTAAATGAATAACTAAGTAAAATGAGTTTGTATATATATTTATCGAACAGTGTTGTAAAACAATGTCTTATGAAAAATGTGTTATTTGTAAGAAAAATGATTAAGTCCAAGTTGAATGACTTAAATAAACCACCCAATGAAAGTTGCCCATGTCTAAACCATTTGCCCAATGTTATTGTGAAAACCATGTCAAAATGTATATATATCAATATCAACATTGTCTATGTCAAATATCAATCATGTAATGTGTAATCAAAATGTCAATGTATGGTTAGTGAAATATGTATCAACTAAACCATAGGAAAAATGCACAAAACAGTGTATTGAAGTAAAACATGGTTTACATCAACGCTATGTTTTGTGGAAAATGCATGCTATAATGAATACAAACATTTATGCGGTATTGTGAAAATGCATACATTCAAGCCTTGCAACTGTGGTGATAAACCTTTAAACAAATTAAAGGTCTATCTGTCTAAATGTTTTAATCGAATTCGGTCATTCCTTCCAATCCAAACATACCCAGGATTTCAGGAACGGGAGTTGTCAATTCCTATGGTACCATTACCTACTAACGAGCGGCGTGATCAATGTTAATGAATGTATATTGTCCCACTTAAACAAACCAAATGTCATACCCAAAATGTAAGCATGAAAATGTCATGTAAAACAAATGCACTAAGTATGATGAACATACATAGCGTGAAAATGTCATGTAAAATAAATGCACTAAGTATGATGAACATACATAGCGTGAAAATGTCATGTAAAACAAATGTATTAATGAACATAGCAAGTATATGATATGAAAGCATGAAAAGAATGAAAGTAACAAGTAGGCACATGTGTTTCACCCCAAAATGTTTGGAAAACAGTAAAAGAGGGGACTATGTACTCACTTGAGATTGCTTAGAAGTCGTAGAACAACCACCAAGCAATGTTAGAAGATCACGGAATCAAACAGCACCTATAAAGGCACCTACATTAATAAACGGACCTATCGGAGGATCGGGTAGTACGAGGGTTCGCAAACCAAATAAGTGTGGGAACTTATGTAATATGGTTTGACAAAGCCTACATACTAAAACGAAACTTATCCTAAGTGCTTTTGACCCGTTACGACCCGCTTAGGTAGCTTATGCTACTTTAACGCGTCGTTTGCGTAAAACGCGCTTGAAACGCCTAACTAGCCCTATGACAAGCAAGATATGCCTTAACACACTTAATATTGTTGCTAAATCAGTTTAGGTGTCAAAATTTATGTTACAGAAGTTTAAAATGAATTTTAGTGTAAAAAGGGCATTTTGGTAATTTACCTAAAGCATAAGAACCACTTGTCATACAACTACTCGAATGGCGTGACCATAAGGTATAACCTTGAAAGGTTATTCCCTATACACTATGGTCACCTAATGTGTTTGGTCGGATCCTAATGATCGACCAAATGGGTCGGGTTCGTAAGCATAAGCGATTGATTAGATCGCTTACCCTTACGACCCTAAACAAGCACAAACCTAAAAGCGACGAGCTAAACATGCTAGAACATGTTTAGTAATGTTAGAAAACAGGTTTGGTATTAAAACAAACGGTTTTAATACCCTAAAGTAGTTTGGTTACAAAATGCGCAAGAAAACGCATTTTGACCGAAACTACGGCTCGTCACTAAGCCTAGATAACGTGGTAATCAGTAGGTATAGTCGCTAGGGACTATAACCAACGTGATTACGCTCACGTTATGAAGTTCAAACGAACTTCGCATTGACCATAAACTGGTCAATGCAGAAAGTCAAACAAAGTTTGACTTTCGGACTCGAAAAGCAATAAAAGAACGAAAGAATACTTACAACGGGTCCCCGCAAGATTGAATTCCGAGTACTCTCAGGTATGAAGTGTCAAAGCACCCCAACTTAGAGAGCAACCTCTGAATTCAAGTGTGAGGGAAATGGGCAAGACATGGAGGGGTATATATAGGATTTGGTGAACCGTTAAGATCGTTCCTCGCAAAGCGTGCTTCGATCTTGGCCATCCATGTGTACCCATAGTTTTTAAAAACCATTTGAGCCCATTATTTCAGTCCCCTGATTTGAAAATACCATTTGCAATGGTTTTAGAGGTGCAAGACAGCTGCATATAGCTGTTTTCAACAATTTTTCGTATCTGGGGACCTCACGCGGCCCGCCTAAAGTTTGGGGGAATCCTTACGCGCCCCGCCTGAGCAAACTTTGACAGATTTGTCAGTTTTGGTCCCTGCAGCTTAGAAACATGCGTTTTGGCCCATTTTTGACACGTTTAAGCCCTGTTAACCTCATTTCAAGGCTCTAAAATAAAGTTAAAGTATAGGGGACTCAAAACATGCTCAAAAATATCTCGGATGTCAGTTCGTTTGGTCGTACGATCGCGATGTTCGCTTAATTACGACGGAATGCGCATAAGCGTGAAAAACGATCCAAATTGCGCGACGAATGGATTTTTCTCATGCCAAACATTAAAACATAATATTTTAATGCTTACATAAATTTTTGGATGTCCGGAAGCATTCAGAACGTAAGATATGCGCGAAAGTGCAAACTTATGCACTTTTTGACATTTCTAGTCCCTGAATGAGCATAAAGTTTATTTTAGCACACCGAACCCCTCAAAGCCTATTTCTAAGCTATGTAAAGGATATTTAAGGTGTGTTTAACTTATGATCATGTTCCGGAATGTTCGTTACAGTTCAAATCGGCATACTTTCGCAGTTTGTCAATTTTAGTCCCTGTAAGCGAATAAACTAGATTTTGCCATACCAAAGCCTTCAAAACTTATTTCTAAGTTATGTAAAGGTTATTTAAGGTATGTTAAGCATAAATTGATGTTCCGGAGTATTTGTTGCATATAACTGATTACGTTTTCGTACCAGTTTGCATATAATCCTCCAGAAAGCAATATAGAGTTTGAAATCGAATAAAAGCCAAAACATGAAAAACATTAAACATAAAGAAGCAAGCATAGGGATCAAATAACTTTATTTCATTGATAACCGAACTGTTTACAATGATTACAAGCACAAATGTCACATGAGACCCTTGATGAACTTATCAATCTGGCACGAGATAGAGAAATTGAAATTAAGAGGTAAAAGAACGTGGTGAAAAGCGATCAAGTGAAAAAGGTGCAAGTTCGAGCCCATCAAAAAAGGGTAAGTATCAAGAGCAAGGAAGGAAAGACAAGTCGAAGGGTGGTATTACGCCTTGTAAGACTTGTGGAAAACTTCACACTGGAGAGTGTTTGTTAGGAAAGAAGGGGTGCTACAAATGTGGTAAGGAGGGACATTCGTCCTACCAATGTCCAAATAACCCGAAGACTTGCTTCAATTGTTTTGAAAGGGGACACATCAAATCGGAATGCCCAAAACTTCAGCAAGAGTCAAAAAAGGAAGAAAAGAAGCAAGAGGGTTCTAGGGCTAAAGGGAGGATGTTCCAAATCACATTCGAAGAAGCCAAGTCCCATCCGAATGTGGTCTCAGGTATCTTTTTATTAAACTCCATACCGGTTTATGTTTTATTTGATACCGGAGCCACTATGTCGTTTATTTGAAATGAAATCGTACAACATCCCTCATTTAAGATTGAGCGAATGCCGATGCCTCTAGAAGTAGAGATAGCCGATAGTAAGATCTATATGTTACACGAGATTTGTAGAAATTGCAAATTCACTATCGAAGATGAGGAATTCGATATTGACCTCATACCTATGGTTTTTGGGGAATTTAAAATGATAGTAGGAATGGATTGGTTAGCACGACACCGTGTAGAAATTAATTGTGAAAACAAGATAATGTCTGTCCAAGCTCCAAGTGGAAGGTAGTTGAGTAGTCAAGGGGAGAGAAACGTGGAAATCAAATTGTGCATCCTTGTTCAAGCTTTTAAATACGTGTTTAATGGGAGTAGAGCATACCTAGCTTATGTAGTAGACACTCGACAAACTCTCCCGAAGCTCGAAGATGTAGAGGTCGTGAATGAATTTCCGTATGTATTTCGGGAGGAATTGCCGGGACTCCCTCCCGAACTGGAAATAGAGTTTCACATTGACTTGAATCCGGGTGCGAAGGCTCCCTATAGACTGGCTCCCACCGAGATGCGGGAGTTAATGACACAACTACAAGATTTGCTAGATAAGGGCTTTATACGCCCGAGTGTGTCGCCTTGGGGAGCGCCTGTTTTATTCGTTAAGAAGAAAGATGGGTCGATGCGCATGTGCATCGATTATAGAGAATTAAATAAGTTGACCGTGAAGAACCGCTACCCTTTACCTAGAATTGACGATCTTTTTGATCAATTACAAGGGGCGAGTTGGTTCTCCAAGATTGACTTGCGTTCGGGGTATCATCAAGTCAGAGTACGAAGGGAAGACATTGCGAAGACCGCATTTAGAACCTGATACGGAAAATACGAGTTCTTAGTTATGTCCTTCGGGTTAACGAACGCTCCAGCAGCGTTTATGGATCTTATGAACCGGGTATGCCGACCTATGTTAGATAAGTCTGTGATCGTATTCATAGATGATATCCTAATTTATTCACGAAGCAAGGTTGATCACACGAGGCATTTGCGAGAAGTACTTGAAATTCTCCTTAAAGAAAAACTTTATGCGAAATTCTCAAAGTGCGCCTTCTGGCTCAGAGAGGTGCAGTTTCTAGGTCACGTAATCGATTCAGAAGGTGTTTCGGTGGATCCGTCAAAGATTGATGCCGTAATGAAATGGGTTTCCACGAAAAATCCGACTGAGATAAGAAGTTTTCTAGGCCTCGCGGGATATTACAGACGGTTCATCCAGGATTTCTCAAAGATAGCCTTACCCTTAACCATACTAACGAGAAAGAAAGAAAAGTTTGTATGGGGTAAAGAACAGGAGGAGGCCTTTCGAATATTAAAGGAGAAACTGTCATGTCCTCCGGTATTGACCTTGCCAGACGGGACTGAAGATCTGGTTGTTTATTCAGATGCTTCACAGCAAGCTTTAGGTTGTGTTTTGATGCAAAGGTACGAGATGTACAATTTACTCGGATCATAAAAGCCTCAAATATTTCTTCGAACAGAAAGACCTGAATATGAGGCAACGAAGATGGTTAGAACTGATTAAAGATTATGATTGCGACATCCTTTACCACCCAAGAAAAGTGAACGTGGTGGCGGATGCACTAAGCCGAAAAGAGTTTCCACTTTGAATTCGAGTGAGATCCATGAAGATGATAGTTACACCAAGTTTGCTTGAAATGATACGAGATTCCCAAATAAAGTCGCTTGAGGCGGAAGATTTAAAGAAAGAAAGATTAAAAGGTGTGGTCTGTGACAACTCGGACTTTAGACTTGCTTGGATGTAACGTTACGTGCTTATACGACACTTTGAGTTAACGAATGTTATGATGTTACGTACTATGTGAACTTGATTATATAATTATGTGAGTACGTGTGTTATTATGTGCATTGTGTGATATATGTTTGCATGTTAATCGAGCCAAACCCAAACCGCACATTAGAACCGGTCACACAAGCCTTTTGGGCCACACCTTGTATACGGATCCATTAGGCAGCCGAGTGGGCTCGGCCCACTCCCCACTCGCAAACACTAAACCCTTTGGTAAGGGTTTGATTCTCATTGTTGTTACAAAACATAACACACACACAAACCCTACTTGCTCTCTCTCTCTCGGCTAGCCTAGAACCGACGGCGAACAACTCAGAGGATCGGAGATCTTGCTCTTCCATTCGGCTCACTTTTCTTGTGTTTGATCCTATCTCCCGGTTAGTATGTTATCCATTGATGTGTATTGTATATGCTCGGCATGTTGATGATGATTTGGTATGATATTATGACTCTATGTTTAGGTTAAACCGATTAGAGTCACATAATAATAAACTAGGGCCGATTAGATTATGTTGGCCGATTAGATTATGTTGTTTATGCTTGGTCTTCGGATTGATTGTATGATGATAGATATAATCAGGTTTTGTATGAATGATAATCGGTTAGGTTGCATGCTAGTCCGATGATATGTTTATGACTCGGTTTAGATTTGTGTGCTAATCCGATTAGTTGTTTGATGCTGTTATGAACATGCTAATGATGATGATTGTGAAGGTGTTATGAATATGATTGAATGCTGAATAAACATTGTTTGATCTGATTTCCGAAACTGCCTAAGTTGTTTGCTAGAATCACGGAATGATTGTTGCAGGAATTATGGAATCCAGTTACACACACACGGTTGCGACTCGGTATCATTAATTGCGAGTCGGTACCCCACTCGAGACCACACAACAACATCAGCCGGAACCATGGTTGCGAGTCCCGTTGCGACTCGTAACCAGACCATGATGAGCCGAAATCACCATTGCGACTCGCAACCTCCTGTTGCGACTCGTAATCTCCTGCTGTGACTCGTAACTCTCGGTTGCGACTCGAGATTGCCGGTTGCGACTCGAGACCACCTTTGCACGTACACTGTTTGGGCCTACACTATCACGAGCCCAATCTATTGGGCCAAATGATTTAACTTATGACTGTTATGTTATTGGACTGCTTATCTGTTTGGGCCGACATGTTATTTGGGTGAATACTATTTGGGCCGGGTTATGTTGGGCCGAGATTAAAACGCACAAGTTATGCTCTTGACTGCTAAGTGTTACCATGTTCTAAGAGTGCTCGAAACATGTTAACTTGTATGTTTTATACGTGCATTACGTGAAGTCAAAACCTGACTTGTATACAAACCGTGATAGGACGTGGTTGACCATTTACTAGCTTACTCGTACTCTTTGTGTATCTGCCGAGCAAACCAAGGTGAGTTCACACAGCCAAGGCATGGGATTCCCGGGTTGGGAATTGGGTTGGATATGTTGATATTGAAAGAGTTACTCGTACTTACGCATTCACTAGACTATAGACCATCGTCCTCAGGATAGTCAGGACACGTTACGTAAAGCCTACGTAACCCAGTATTTGCCATTTGTCTCCCGGGTCGGGAGGACACGTTACGTAAAGCCTACGTAACCCAATACCTTCTACTGTCTTCCGGGTCGGAAGGACACGCTGCGTAAAGCCTACGTAGCCCCCACGCGTACCACTGTCCTCGGGGAAGGGCACGTCACGTAAAGCCTACGTGACCCAGTACGTATTCCTGTTCTCGGTAAAGAAGAACACATGGTTGGAAGTTAGTCTAGTAAGTACCACTGATGAGAAGCCCTCATTAGTAAGGATAAACGTGGGAAGCCCCCACCGGTAATATAAACACAAGGTTTGGGAAGCCCCCACCTTTAGTACACACTAGTATGGGAAGCCCCCACTAGTTAAACTCACGCACTATGTTATGAACTTACTTTCTGTGAACTCGCTCAACTAGTTTGTTGATTATTTTGCTGCATGCCTTGCAGGACCTTAGGTACATTATGGAGCTTGCACAGGGAGGAGCAGGTCGTTGTGGGATTTGGATCATGAACGATATTCGAACTTATAATTATTTCAAGATTTTATTACTATGCTTCCGCTACTTAAACAATGTTTGGTTTTGAAACATCAATCATGTCATGATGAATTACATTAATTACTTTTAAATTAAATGCTATGTTTGATATGATTGATGGCTTGATCCTGGTCAGTCACGCCACCAAGCGGTAGTACTCCGCGGGTGGATTTTGGGGGTGTGACAGATTGGTATCAGAGCCATTGGTTATAGAGAACTTGGTTTTAATATGGGAAAACGTTTTATTAAAACCAGACTATAACCAGAACAGTGCTCTCAACGATCCACAACGACGCTTCGCTCCACGTGCAAGACTCGACATCCCAGGTAATAAGGTTTATGTTTATTGCCTGTTTGCTAGAACTGCTTAGAACTTTGCTCGCATTACGTTTAGATACACATGATACTATAGCATGAGAATCCCTACGTGCTTACACTTTTCTGTCATCGCCCTACTCGCGAACCACTCTCATTTATGTTACTTTTTACTATGAAGATCATGTCTGGACGAATCAACATGACACAAGCCCAGTTAGAGGCTCTCGTTCAAGCTCAAGTTGCTGCGGCAGTTGCAGCAGCTCAAGCAAGTAGTATATCCTGCAGTATAGGCACACACTAGGATCTTTAGATCCTACATTAACACTCGTATTTAACTTCGTCCTATTCGTACACAATAGGTCAACACGCGCAGCAGCCTGTCTGCACATTCAAGAACTTCATGGACTGTCGTCCAAATTCTTTCAGTGGCACCGAGGGGGCAGTGGGACTCCTCCATTGGTTTGAAAAGCTAGAATCAGTATTCGAAATGTGCGAGTGCCCTGAGGCTCGCAAGGTCAAGTTTGCCACTGGCACCTTGGAAGGAATCGCGCTAACCTGGTGGAACGCGCAGGTGCAAATTCTGGGGTTGGCAGCTGCTAACGCCACACCCTGGAACGATTTTAAGGAGCTTATCAAGAGGGAGTATTGTACCCGTGAAGATATTCACAAGCTGGAAGACGAGTTGTATAACCTGAAAATGGTTGGGTCAGAGATCGAAGCGTATACTAAACGGTCGAATGAGCTGGCCGTACTATGCCCAACTATGGTAGACCCTCCATACAAGCGCATTGAGATGTATCTCAAGGGATTGGCGCCAGAGATCCAGAGCCACGTTACCTCGGCTAACCTCGATAACATCCAGGAAATTCAGCGCCTCGCTCATCGCATCACCGACCAGGCAGTGGATCAGAATAAACTGCCTAAGCGTGTCAACGCTACTGCTATAGTCACTCCTTCGGCTACTCCCGCTACTACCGGTGACAGTAAAAGAAAGTGGGATGGAGATTCTAGTAAAGGTTCAGCATCCGTTCAGCCACAAGCTCAGCAGCAGAAGATCGACCACTATCAGAGTCCCAGTCAGCAATCCTCTGGTGGTCACAGACAGAGGAGATATCAGGGAAGTCAACCCAAGTGTTACAACTGCCACAGACATCACAATGGCCCGTGTAACAAGGGTCGTTGTCAAAGGTGTCTTAAGATGGGTCACGAGGCCAAAGACTGTAGGAGTCCACGGCCTGCGAATCAGAATCAGCAGCCTCAGCTACCAGCTCCACAAAACCAGCACCAGCAGCAGCAGCCACAGCGTGGAAACCGGGGATGTTTCCAGTGTGGGGCTGAAGGTCATTTCAAACGCGACTGCCCACAGTTGAACCAGAATCGCAACAACAATAACCAGGGCAACGGGAACAACAACGGTGGGAACAACAACAACGATAATGGCAACGAGGCTAGGGGACGCGCTTTTGTGCTAGGTCGAGGCGACACAATGAACGATCCCAATGTGGTTATGGGTAAGTTTCTCCTCGACAATATTTACGTTACTGTTTTGTTTGATTCGGGTGCGGATACAAGCTTTATGTCTGTGAAAATGTGTCAATTGCTACAACGTGCACCAACACTTTTACCCACCAAACATGTAGTAGAGTTAGCTAACGGTAAAAGTCTAGAAGCCACGCACGTAGTTCAGGGTTGTGATCTTATCCTAGCTGGTCAAGCTTTCTCTATCGACCTCATTCCCATAGCTTTGGGTGTGACAACTGTGATCTGTAATCATCGTATTATGTAAATCAATGTCCGTTAATCAATAAAACAATATGCTTTGGTGTTATTATGTGTTTTAGTGTTAATATATGTGTATTTGTGTTTGACAATTTTACAATTGATTCGATTCCAATTTCAAGCTTTAGATCACCTTCTGGAAGGTTATACGCAAACTGGTGCTTAAACGCAATCAGTTTAACGCAACATACACACTCAGGAACTGTGACGTAAGCTAAACATACCCTAAATATCCCTTTTAGAACTTAGAAATAAGTTTCGAAGGATTTGGTATGGCGAAAACATGTTTATATGAACTAAAGAACTATTTACGACAAAACTGCGAAGCGAACGTTGGTGACCGCCCGAATAATATCTAAATCCAAAAAAAAAAAATATTCTGTTATGATTAAAAATTTATTTTAATCAGGTCCATGTTGAAAAATAAATTAAAACGTTATTTTTTTTAGTTTAAGCGCGTACCGTGTGTTTCTGCGCGACACAGTGCTTTTACTGCGAAACGCGGACAACGCAGCCAGTCTTGGCAACTGAAAATTTATTTCAGTAATATTTTGGCAAGATTATTTTTTTTAGAATATTAAAAATAATCTAGAACGCCATAAACCGGGGTTTAAACGCTAGATAAAATACCCGATATCCAATTAAACACCCGTTTTAGCCTACATTTAACATGTTTATATAAAAAAACTTACACTTTACCCCCCCCCCCATATGCTTATACGGTCATAATAGGGTATGGACCCCATCAAATATTTGCAAGATCTACAAAATATTTTATTTGATCTTTGTTGGACACTTGTAATTGCATGCTTCATTCCATATCTTGCAAAATCCTTATATATCTACCAAAGATCACTACACTTCAACAACACTCCATCTTCCTCACTCTCTCTCCCTCCCAACCGTCCACCACCTACTTTCTCTATCTTCATCTTCTTCAAGCTTCCTTCATCCAATTTCAACTCCATTTCAAGCATGTTTCAAGTGGTTGTGAAGATCCAAGGGTGTTCCTAGATCCATTCAAGTGATTACAAGCTCCATATCATCAAAATCTCATCAACAACCTACTTGAATCTTGAAGGTATAACATTTATGTTAAAATCATACTTTAGATTCTTGGATGATTCTTGATGATTTGAAGTTTCTCATGAATCTTGGGATTTTCACTAAACTTGAAGCCTAAAATGAAATGGGTCTTGATATAAAAAAAAAAAAAATGGTGGTGATGTATATGTATGTATAACCGTATATATATATGTGTGGATGAGTCTTGAAGTTTAATTTTTTGTTAAGTACATGTTTATGTTATTGCATGTTCTAGAAAAATAGTCTAAATGCAAGTATTTGATGATTTGTGCAAGATATGATAAATGATCAATTAAATCAGCAAGTAAACATGAATAAATCACATGTTTGATGCATCTAAACTCATATGAAAAGATGATGATATGATAGTGTGCTTTAGACACTTGTACATGAAGGAATGTGTTGATTTAAAAGCTCAAGAAGTGATAAAAAATGGTTGTATGAAAAAAGTGATTATGAACAGATTATAAACACTAAAAATGACATTATTTGGTGTAATATAATGGCATAAAACTTTGACATAAGGTTGATAGCTTTGCATGTTGTACATATAGCTTAAAAAGTGGTGAAATAGGTGAAATTTGCATGATTTATATGCTCTATTTAAGACCTGCACTATTGTGAGTATAACCATCATTTTATTCAGTAAATAACATGGGTTGTGTCAAAATTTCAAGTCGTTTCGATTTGGGATGGTTCGGGTAACGTTTGATGCAAAACTATGCGGTAAAACGGTTAAAAATCGCCTTTTTGGAGGATTTTTATTAAACTGTTTTAGATCAGTAACCAAACTGATATTTTTGGTATAAAAATAAGTATTTTAACTTATATTAAGTTTACTTTGTGTTCGGTTAGTCATACGTGGCTTCCGACGCTCAAAAATGTTACCGAAACGCTAAAATAAGTGTTTTTCGACATAACTATAATGGGTTGTTCATGAGTAAATTTAATGTGTCACAATGTGCTATGTGTTTTACAATATGTGTATGAGGATGTGTTAGTGTTGACAAGGTTATGCGTTTTACGCTTGAGTATATGTATATATACAAATACACTAAAATAATCAAAAATAATAACTTTTCGAGAAAACTCAAAGTTATGTGGAAATCCTAAGTATCGGAGAAACTTCGGTATTTATGTGAACTTTGATTATTAAAAATCATCCTTACTTTATTTAGGACGCATAAACAATTTGAGGGATTGTGTTATCATTTAAAAACGCACCCAAGGTGAGTACATAGTTCCCCTATTTTACTATTTTCAATTGTTTTGGGGTGATTCATATGTACCAAACGAATTTCAAAGTTTAAACGATGATTTCAAAAACGATTAAGGTGGTTTATGCAAAACTAATAACGATTTCGATAAGGTGTACACGACTTGTTGGTTGTAATTACATAACGAATGACATTCATTAGCATTGATCAAGCCGACCAGTATTAGGTTATGGTACCATAGGATCTGACAAATCCCGTTATTGCACTACACCCATGGTTATGTGTGGGGGTTGTGGGTAACGACTGAATCTGATGATTGTTAACTTACCCTTTGGTGGTTTGTTAATACGAAACGAGTTGAACAATAAACGAGTCACACAGGTTTGAATGTTGTTAACGAGACGACCAAAAGTAGTTTCACTATTAAAACAAATACGATTTTGAGACGAGTTAAACGATTTGAAACGAGATACACGAGGTGAAACGAGTAAACGAATTAAACGATTGGTTTTGGGCAATAATTAGCTAATGGGGCGGGTGTAGTATGATAGTATCGTGGTAGATGCGCCGCTGGTACATCTTAAATATATAAGTGCTCCTATCATATTACATTGCGTGTCGTTATTTAGCTCATCGAGGAAACGATTTTGAAACAATGTCACACAACGATGTTTTTCTAAGAGATATAAATTATACGAATTTTTACGAGATGTTTTACAAGTTGATTTTCGAAAGCAAATGTTTTTGGGTTAAGAATCATGGCTACGAGGTTTTATAAACTATAACCCGCTTGATTCGAGTTGGACAATTAAGTTGCAATATTATACTCTTTTCAAAACAAAGTTTTTACTAAAGTATTGCAACACTTAAACTAGCCATGAATTCGACACTCCTTTAAAACCTATGTACTCGCCAGCATTTCTTTGCTGACTAAGTTTTTACATATGTTTCAGGTGTTGATGCTTGAATGACTGCTAGGATGCATGCGTCACATAGGATCTGGACGAGGCCTTAGTGACATAATAACTATGATAGACAATATAAAAATGGTTTATTCTATGTTAAGACAATGCAATGCTTAATATTATCAATAAAACGAAACACTTTTTGTATCCATGGTTGTGAAACGATTGCTTCTGTTACAACACTCCCCGATGTTTCCGCCACGGTTTGTTGTCCTACGTGGTCGGGGTGTGACAGAAGAAAGTTGGTATCAGAGCCAATGGTTATAGGGAATTAGGTTATTAGTAATGCTTGACCTAGACTATAACTTTAGGACCCTAACACAAGTTTACTTGTGTTTAGATTTTAAAACAATACCATCACCTATCCTTAGGTGATAACCACAACAAGAACACAAATCCGAATCTGCTTCGAAAATTAATCATCTGTTCTAGGATGATTGATTACTAGGTTTTGAACCCTCTGTTCTATGGTTTTGAACCCTTCCCATTTAATTCATATTTGGCTTAGTGTTTTTTTTTTAATTTTCAAAATCTCGTCGAAGTTTGGGTTGAAATAATGTGAACACGTGCAAACTGGAAGGGTGAATGCCTGTACCCTGAGTTTTCTGTCTAAGGCTAGAGTGTTCGTACAAATCCACATAATCGGACCAGTCACTCTTACCTGGGAACTCTTGGGGTGAGTGTTCACTTATAGGCGAGCATGTCTTCGTGATGCATTATTTTGATTCATTTACTTTGACTAGTCACTGCGTGTCGTTTGTTTGTTCTAGGTAACGAACAAATGATCGCATTCCTTGTGTTTTGTCGATACATCTTTCGCTTTTCCTAATTATCAACCTTACTCGTTTCTCATATTTCCTTGTTAGACAATGCCTCCACGACGTGAAGCACAGTCTTTCACCATTGAAGAGATCGCAGCCCTAGTCTCTCAACAAGTAGCTGCTGTGCTTCCCGGTGTTGTAACTCAAGTTCACGAAATATACAACAATAACAATAATAACAACAACAATGCGCAGTGTAATTTCAAGAACTTCAATTCCGCTAAACCTCTAAAGTTTTCTGGGTCGCAAGGAGCAACTGCGCTCCTACAGTGGTTCGAGAGTATTGAGAACACATTCAGGCATGTGCAGTGTCCGAATGCACGTAAGGTTGAATTTGCTTCAAGCGTGTTGGAGAAGCGAGCGCTTACCTGGTGGAATGGTATTATGCGCGATAGGGGTGCCGAAGTGGCGTTGGCACAAACATGGGATGAGCTCCGGGCTCTCATGATGAGAGAGTTTTGTCCCCGTCACGAGATTCGAGCCTTGGAGCGAGAGTTTGACGATCTAAAACAAGATGGGGCTGAACATCGTGCGTACACGGATCGCTTTGAGGAACTCAGTCTATTGTGTCCCACCATGGTTACCCCACCAGACAAAGCGATAGAAAGATATATCGATGGTCTACCCGATTCTATGCTGGATATTGTGACCGCTGTGAATCCCACTACCCTTCGTCAAGCGATCGAGTTATCTGCTACCTTGACTGAATCCCAAGTCAGAAAGGGTAAACTCACCCGCAAGGGTGACAAGAAGAAATCATCTGATTCTGCGAAAGACAAGAAGAAGGGTAAAGGTAAAGAAGGTGAGTCGTCGAAGAAATCAAGGAAGCGAAAGGGTGCACATAACTTTGCTGTTACAGCACAGACTGCTCAGAACCCTCAGAACCCACCGACTCAACCTCCTGCAAAGAAAGCATATGCTGGTACCGCACCACATTGTGCTCGCTGCAACGGTCATCATGTTGCACAACAAGCATGTAAGCAATGCACGACGTGTGGTAGATTTGGGCATTTGGCCAATGTTTGTCGTTCAGGGCAAAATCAAGTTGCCCAGGTTCAAGCTCCGGCACAAGGGAATGCTGCTAGATTCCCACCAGGTTCATGTTTTAATTGTGGAGAGTTTGGCCACTTCCGCAACAACTGCCCAAGGCTGGCAAATGCTAATGCAAATCCGAATGCGAACGCCAATGTGAATCCTGCTCGAGGGCGAGCATACAATTTGAATGCAAACGAAGCGAGGGCCGACAACGAGGTTGTCAATGGTACGTTTCTTGTTAATAATCAACCCGCATCTATTCTTTTTGATTCTGGTGCCGATCGTAGTTTTGTTTCGCTATCTTTTGAACCTTTGCTTGCGATACCTAGAACTAAATTAAGGAAACCCTTATCTGTCGAAGTTGCTACTGGTAAACCTCTTGTTCTCGATTATGTTATTCGTGATTGTCAATTAAACCTTGATAACCATCTTTTTCCCATCGACCTCACGCCGATGCAACTTGGGAGTTTCGATATTATCGTGGGGATGGATTGGCTAACCAAACATCATGCTGAGGTGGTTTGTTTCGATAAGATTGTTCGTATTCCTCTTCCGTCTGGCGATGTTTTGGAAGTTCGTGGAGAGAAGCCATCTGGCGGTTTGAAGCTTATGTCGTGTACAAAGGCCCAAAGATATTTAAGAAAGGGATATGTTGCTTTTCTAGCACATGTCACCGAGGAGAGAAGCAAAAGTAAGAGTATCCAGGATATTCCGATTGTTCGGGATTATCCAGAGGTGTTTCCCGATGAACTGCCTGGTTTGCCTCCAGTTCGTCAAGTTGAGTTTCATATCGACCTTGTACCTAATGCCAGCCCAATTGCGAAAGCACCCTATCGTCTTGCACCGTCAGAGATGCAAGAGTTATCGAAACAGCTTCAAGAGTTATCTGATAAAGGATTCATCCGTCCGAGTTATTCACCTTGGGGAGCTCCTGTCCTCTTCGTGAAAAAGAAAGATGGGTCTTTTCGAATGTGTATCGATTATCGTGAGCTTAATAAGCTTACCATCAAGAATCGATATCCCCTACCTCGAATTGATGATCTCTTTGACCAGCTGCAAGGCGCTTCATGTTTTTCTAAGATCGATCTGCGTTCTGGGTATCATCAACTTCGTGTTCTCGAAGAAGATATTCCCAAAACTGCTTTCCGCACGAGATATGGGCATTACGAGTTCACAGTCATGCCTTTTGGCTTGACGAATGCTCCAGCTATCTTTATGGACTTAATGAATAGGGTCTGTAAACCTTATTTAGATAAGTTTATTATTGTGTTCATCGACGATATCCTCATTTATTCGAAGACTCGAGCCGATCACGAGCAACACCTTCGCTTAACGTTGGAACTCCTTAAGAAGGAACAACTTTTCGCTAAATTCTCCAAGTGTGAATTCTGGCTTAAAGAAGTTCAGTTTCTTGGTCATATAGTCAACGAGCAGGGTATTCATGTGGATCCATCCAAGATTGCTGCTATTAAGGAGTGGAATACACCGACAACGCCGACAGAGATTCGATCTTTTCTTGGTCTTGCCGGTTATTATCGTCGATTCATTTCTAATTTCTCGAAGATTGCGGTTCCACTCACTGCTTTGACTCAGAAGAATAAGCCTTTTGAGTGGGGACCCAAGCAAGAAGAAGCGTTCCAAACGCTGAAGCAAAAGTTATGTAATGCTCCTGTTCTATCTCTGCCCGAGGGAAACGATGATTTCGTTGTCTATTGCGATGCATCCAACTTAGGCCTTGGTTGCGTCCTCATGCAACGAGGTAAAGTTATTGCATATGCATCTCGACAGCTGAAAATCCACGAGAAGAACTACACGACTCATGATCTCGAGTTAGGAGCTGTGGTTTTCGCGCTTAAAATCTGGAGACATTATCTTTATGGCACGAAGTGTGTGGTTTTCACAGACCACAAAAGCCTCCAGTATATTCTTAATCAGAAAGAGCTGAACATGAGGCAACGACGTTGGGTGGAACTCTTGAACGACTACGATTGCGAAATTCGCTACCATCCTGGTAAGGCGAATGTCGTGGCCGATGCGCTTAGTCGAAAAGAGCGAGTCAAGCTTCATTCCGTTCAAACTCTATCAGATCTTCAAACTCGTGTTCTTCAAGCTCAGCAATTTTGTGTTTCACAGAATTTGATGGGTATGGAATTACCACATCAACTTGAGCTTAAACTCGAAGCAAAAAGCGATGGTTTGCTTTATTTCAAGGATCGTTTGTGGGTCCCGAAACAAGACGATCTCCGCACCCTAGTGATGGACGAATCTCACAAGTCCCGATATTCTATCCATCCTGGTGCTGATAAAATGTACAAGGATCTTCGTACTACGTTCTGGTGGCCTGGTATGAAGAAAGATGTTGCCTTGTACGTATCGAAATGCCTAACATGTCTTAAAGTCAAGGCTGAACATCAACGACCTTCTGGGTTGCTTGTACAACCAGAGATACCGGTTTGGAAGTGGGAGAACATTGCGATGGATCTCATCACTAAGCTACCGCGTACTTCAAAGGGTCATGATGCTATTTGGGTTGTTATCGATCGATTAACTAAGTCAGCTCATTTTCTCCCGATTCGCGAGGACCTATCTGCTGATAAACTTGCAAAGATTTATGTTGATGAGATTGTATCACGACATGGTGTTCCTTTGGATATCATTTCTGATCGTGATGCTCGATTTTCATCTCATTTTTGGAAGGCCATGCAATCTGCTTTGGGAACCCAACTAAATCTAAGCACTGCCTATCATCCCCAAACAGATGGTCAATCTGAGAGGACGATTCAAACTTTGGAGGATATGCTTAGAGCATGCGTGATGGACTTTGGCGGTAATTGGGATTCTCATTTACCATTGATCGAGTTCTCATACAATAATAGTTATCATACTAGCATTAAGATGGCACCATTCGAAGCTCTCTACGGTCGAAAATGTCGTTCACCTGTCTGTTGGGATGAGACCGGTGAAGCTCAGCTTACTGGACCTGAGATCATTCTGGAAGCAACAGACAAAATCAAGAAAATTCGCGATAATCTCGTGACAGCTAGAAGCCGTCAAAAGAGTTATGCGGATTTAGGACGCAAGCCCTTGGAACTTCAAGTCGGAGACCGTGTCCTGCTCAAGGTTTCACCTTGGAAAGGAGTCGTGAGATTTGGAAAGAAAGGAAAACTTGCACCACGATATGTAGGACCATTTAAGATCATGGAAAGAGTTGGGAAGGTTGCCTATCGACTAGAGCTACCTCCAGAGCTTGGAAATATTCATCCGACTTTTCACGTGTCCAATCTGCGAAAGTGTTTAGCTGACGCTGATCTTCACGTCCCTCTCGACGAGATTCAAATCGATGAAACGATGCACTTTATCGAGAAACCTGTGGAGATAGTGGACCGTTCATACAAACAGTTGAAAGGCAAGCGGATTCATTTGGTCAAAGTTCGCTGGGAATCCAAACGTGGACCCGAGTTTACTTGGGAACATAAGGACCAGATGAAGGAGAAATATCCGCATTTGTTTTCACAAGATTCCCCTAAGTAAAATTTCGGGACGAAATTTCCTAAAGTAGGGGAGACTGTGACAACTGTGATCTGTAATCATCGTATTATGTAAATCAATGTCCGTTAATCAATAAAACAATATGCTTTGGTGTTATTATGTGTTTTAGTGTTAATATATGTGTATTTGTGTTTGACAATTTTACAATTGATTCGATTCCAATTTCAAGCTTTAGATCACCTTCTGGAAGGTTATACGCAAACTGGTGCTTAAACGCAATCAGTTTAACGCAACATACACACTCCGGAACTGTGACGTAAGCTAAACATACCCTAAATATCCATTTTAGAACTTAGAAATAAGTTTCGAAGGATTTGGTATGGCGAAAACATGTTTATATGAACTAAAGAACTATTTACGACAAAACTGCGAAGCGAACGTTGGTGACCGCCCGAATAATATCTAAATCCAAAAAAAAAAAATATTCTGTTATGATTAAAAATTTATTTTAATCAGGTCCATGTTGAAAAATAAATTAAAACGTTATTTTTTTAGTTTAAGCGCGTACCGTGTGTTTCTGCGCGACACAGTGCTTTTACTGCGAAACGCGGACAACGCAGCCAGTCTTGGCAACTGAAAATTTATTTCAGTAATATTTTGGCAAGATTATTTTTTTTAGAATATTAAAAATAATCTAGAACGCCATAAACCGGGGTTTAAACGCTAGATAAAATACCCGGTATCCAATTAAACACCCGTTTTAGCCTACATTTAACATGTTTATATAAAAAAACTTACACTTTACCCCCCCCCATATGCTTATACGGTCATAATAGGGTATGGACCCCATCAAATATTTGCAAGATCTACAAAATATTTTATTTGATCTTTGTTGGACACTTGTAATTGCATGCTTCATTCCATATCTTGCAAAATCCTTATATATCTACCAAAGATCACTACACTTCAACAACACTCCATCTTCCTCACTCTCTCTCCCTCCCAACCGTCCACCACCTACTTTCTCTATCTTCATCTTCTTCAAGCTTCCTTCATCCAATTTCAACTCCATTTCAAGCATGTTTCAAGTGGTTGTGAAGATCCAAGGGTGTTCCTAGATCCATTCAAGTGATTACAAGCTCCATATCATCAAAATCTCATCAACAACCTACTTGAATCTTGAAGGTATAACATTTATGTTAAAATCATACTTTAGATTCTTGGATGATTCTTGATGATTTGAAGTTTCTCATGAATCTTGGGATTTTCACTAAACTTGAAGCCTAAAATGAAATGGGTCTTGATATAAAAAAAAAAATGGTGGTGATGTATATGTATGTATAACCGTATATATATATGTGTGGATGAGTCTTGAAGTTTGATTTTTTGTTAAGTACATGTTTATGTTATTGCATGTTCTAGAAAAATAGTCTAAATGCAAGTATTTGATGATTTGTGCAAGATATGATAAATGATCAATTAAATCAGCAAGTAAACATGAATAAATCACATGTTTGATGCATCTAAACTCATATGAAAAGATGATGATATGATAGTGTGCTTTAGACACTTGTACATGAAGGAATGTGTTGATTTAAAAGCTCAAGAAGTGATAAAAAATGGTTGTATGACAAAAGTGATTTTGAACAGATTATAAACACTAAAAATGACATTATTTGGTGTAATATAATGGCATAAAACTTTGACATAAGGTTGATAGCTTTGCATGTTGTACATATAGCTTAAAAAGTGGTGAAATAGGTGAAATTTGCATGATTTATATGCTCTATTTAAGACCTGCACTATTGTGAGTATAACCATCATTTTATTCAGTAAATAACATGGGTTGTGTCAAAATTTCAAGTCGTTTCGATTTGGGATGGTTCGGGTAACGTTTGATGCAAAACTATGCGGTAAAACGGTTAAAAATCGCCTTTTTGGAGGATTTTTATTAAACTGTTTTAGATCAGTAACCAAACTGATATTTTTGGTATAAAAATAAGTATTTTAACTTATATTAAGTTTACTTTGTGTTCGGTTAGTCATACGTGGCTTCCGACGCTCAAAAATGTTACCGAAACGCTAAAATAAGTGTTTTTCGACATAACTATAATGGGTTGTTCATGAGTAAATTTAATGTGTCACAATGTGCTATGTGTTTTACAATATGTGTATGAGGATGTGTTAGTGTTGACAAGGTTATGCGTTTTACGCTTGAGTATATGTATATATACAAATACACTAAAATAATCAAAAATAATAACTTTTCGAGAAAACTCAAAGTTATGTGGAAATCCTAAGTATCGGAGAAACTTCGGTATTTATGTGAACTTTGATTATTAAAAATCATCCTTACTTTATTTAGGACGCATAAACAATTTGAGGGATTGTGTTATCATTTAAAAACGCACCCAAGGTGAGTACATAGTTCCCCTATTTTACTATTTTCAATTGTTTTGGGGTGATTCATATGTACCAAACGAATTTCAAAGTTTAAACGATGATTTCAAAAACGATTAAGGTGGTTTATGCAAAACTAATAACGATTTCGATAAGGTGTACACGACTTGTTGGTTGTAATTACATAACGAATGACATTCATTAGCATTGATCAAGCCGACCAGTATTAGGTTATGGTACCATAGGATCTGACAAATCCCGTTATTGCACTACACCCATGGTTATGTGTGGGGGTTGTGGGTAACGACTAAATCTGATGATTGTTAACTTACCCTTTGGTGGTTTGTTAATACGAAACGAGTTGAACAATAAACGAGTCACACAGGTTTGAATGTTGTTAACGAGACGACCAAAAGTAGTTTCACTATTAAAACAAATACGATTTTGAGACGAGTTAAACGATTTGAAACGAGATACACGAGGTGAAACGAGTAAACGAATTAAACGATTGGTTTTGGGCAATAATTAGCTAATGGGGCGGGTGTAGTATGATAGTATCGTGGTAGATGCGCCGCTGGTACATCTTAAATATATAAGTGCTCCTATCATATTACATTGCGTGTCGTTATTTAGCTCATCGAGGAAACGATTTTGAAACAATGTCACACAACGATGTTTTTCTAAGAGATATAAATTATATGAATTTTTACGAGATGTTTTACAAGTTGATTTTCGAAAGCAAATGTTTTTGGGTTAAGAATCATGGCTACGAGGTTTTATAAACTATAACCCGCTTGATTCGAGTTGGACAATTAAGTTGCAATATTATACTCTTTTCAAAACAAAGTTTTTACTAAAGTATTGCAACACTTAAACTAGCCATGAATTCGACACTCCTTTAAAACCTATGTACTCGCCAGCATTTCTTTGCTGACTAAGTTTTTACATATGTTTCAGGTGTTGATGCTTGAATGACTGCTAGGATGCATGCGTCACATAGGATCTGGACGAGGCCTTAGTGACATAATAACTATGATAGACAATATAAAACTGGTTTATTCTATGTTAAGACAATGCAATGCTTAATATTATCAATAAAACGAAACACTTTTTGTATCCATGGTTGTGAAACGATTGCTTCTGTTACAACACTCCCCGATGTTTCCGCCACGGTTTGTTGTCCTACGTGGTCGGGGTGTGACATTGGGAAGCTTCGACGTCGTGATTGGGATGGATTGGTTGTCCCAACACCAGGCAGAAATTCTATGCAGTGAGAAGATAATTCGTATCCCTCGTTCTGGTCAAGAACCTCTAGAAGTTCAAGGTGACAAGAGTGGTGCAGTGGTCGGCATCATCTCTTTCTTGAAGGCTCAGAAATGCTTACGTAAGGGTCACACAGCCATTTTGGCTCTTGTTTCGGACGCATCGACGAAGGAAAAGAGACTGGAGGATATACCAGTTGTACGTGACTTTCCTCAGGTGTTTCCTGAAGATTTACCTGGATTACCTCCTCATCGTCAGGTCGAATTTCAGATTGAGCTCGCTCCAGGAGCAGCACCCATAGCTCGCGCACCATATCGTCTAGCTCCATCAGAATTGGAAGAACTGTCTAAACAGCTGCAAGAGCTCTTGGAAAAGGGTTTCATTCGTCCAAGCTCTTCGCCTTGGGGAGCTCCAGTACTTTTCGTGAAAAAGAAAGACGGTACGTTCAGGATGTGTATCGACTACCGTGAACTCAACAAGGTAACGGTGAAGAACCGTTATCCTCTTCCGCGCATCGACGACTTATTCGACCAGTTGCAAGGGTCGTGTTATTATTCGAAGATAGACTTGAGGTCAGGTTACCATCAGCTGAGAGTCCGGGATGAGGACGTCTCCAAGACTGCCTTCAGAACTCGTTACGGCCACTACGAGTTTCTTGTCATGCCGTTCGGGTTAACGAACGCGCCTGCCGTATTTATGGATCTTATGAACAGGGTGTGCAAACCCTATCTCGACAAGTTCGTCATTGTTTTCATCGACGACATTCTGATTTACTCCAAGAGTCAGGAGGAACACGAGCAGCATCTTCGCCTTATATTGGAACTCCTTCGGAAGGAACAGCTGTACGCCAAGCTTTCTAAATGCGACTTCTGGCTTCGTGAAGTCCATTTCTTAGGCCACGTAGTAAACAAGGATGGGATCCATGTCGATCCATCCAAGGTGGATTCGATCAGAAACTGGCCTGCACCGCGTACGCCGACAGAAATACGCCAATTTTTGGGTTTGGCGGGTTACTACAGACGGTTTATCAAGGATTTCTCAAAGATTGCTCAGCCGCTTACGCTACTGACACAGAAGGGTGTCACCTATCGCTGGGGAGAGCCCCAGGAGACTGCTTTTCAGCACCTAAAGGATAGACTTTGCAGTGCACCTATCCTCTCATTGCCAGAGGGCACAGATGACTTCGTGGTATATTGTGATGCATCCATTCGGGGACTTGGATGTGTGTTAATGCAGCGCGACAAGGTTATCGCTTACGCCTCTCGTCAACTCAAGATTCACGAACGGAACTACACGACGCACGATTTAGAGCTGGGAGCTGTTGTTTTCGCGCTTAAGATATGGCGACACTACCTGTACGGTACCAGGTGCACGATTTACACCGATCACAGGAGTCTCGAGCATATCCTTAAGCAGAAGGATTTGAACATGCGTCAACGGCGATGGGTTGAGTTACTGAACGATTACGAATGCGCTATCAAATACCATCCAGGCAAAGCCAACGTTGTGGCTGATGCCCTCAGTCGGAAAGACACTTTACCTCGGCGCGTGCGAGCGCTACAGCTTACAATTCAGTCTAGCCTTCCTGCACAGATACGAAATGCTCAGATAGAAGCATTGAAGCCCGAAAACGTCAAGGCTGAAGCCCTACGCGGCTCACGACAACAGATGGAACAGAAGGCAGACGGCGCCTACTATGTAACGGGGCGTATTTGGGTCCCACTTTATGGCGGCCTACGCGAACTTGTAATGGATGGAGCTCACAAGTCTCGCTACTCGGTACATCCAGGGTCGGACAAAATGTACCACGACATCAGCACTACTTATTGGTGGCCTAGCATGAAGGCCCACGTCGCTACGTACGTTGGAAAATGCTTGACCTGTGCGAGGGTCAAGGTTGAATATCAGAAACCAGCTGGCTTACTTCAGCAGCCTAAGATACCGCAATGGAAATGGGAAGAAATTTCCAAGGATTTCGTTACAGGCCTACCCAGATCCCAGCGTGGGAACGATACCATATGGGTGATCGTGGATCGACTCACCAAGTCTGCACAATTCCTACCTATAAAGGAAACGGATAAGTTCTCCACTCTCGCAGACGTCTATCTTAAAGAAGTTGTTTCAAGGCACGGGGTGCCCATCTCCATCATTTCGGATCGCGATGCACGATTCACGTCAGAGCTGTGGCAAGCGATGCACAAATCCTTCGGCTCACGACTAGACATGAGCACAGCATATCATCCTCAGACGGATGGGCAGTCTGAGCGAACGATTCAAACTCTTGAAGACATGCTTCGGGCATGCGTTATAGACTTCGGCAACGGCTGGGAAAAGCACCTCCCTTTGGTGGAGTTCTCGTATAATAATAGTTATCATACCAGCATCCAAGCCGCTCCATTCGAGGCATTGTACGGGCGTAAATGCCGGTCACCTCTCTGTTGGGCAGAGGTGGGGGATAGTCAGATTACGGGTCCAGAGATTGTAGTGGACGCCACGGAAAAGATCGCACAGATACGACAACGCATGGCGGCAGCACGCGACCGTCAGAAAGCCTACGCGGACAAGCGTAGAAAACCTTTGGAATTTCAGGTCGGGGACCGGGTTTTATTGAAAGTCTCACCCTGGAAGGGTGTGGTACGTTTTGGCAAACGGGGCAAACTGAATCCGCGGTACGTCGGACCATTCGAAATCATAGAAAAGATTGGCAAGGTAGCCTACAAGTTGAATCTACCAGCTGAACTCAGGGCAGTTCACAATGTCTTTCATGTGTCGAACTTAAAGAAGTGCTTATCAGATGAAACCCTCATCATTCCTTTTAAGGAACTCACTATCGACGAGCGGTTGCAGTTCGTCGAGGAACCAGTTGAAATCACGGACCGGGATGTGAAGGTCCTCAAACACAAGAGAATCCCTCTTGTTCGAGTTCGTTGGAACTCCACACGTGGCCCAGAGTACACCTGGGAACGCGAAGACAGGATGACAGAAAAGTACCCCCAGTTATTCGAAACCAATGCAACCACTACTGAGGCTGAAGCTACTACTTCGGAATTTCGGGACGAAATTCCAGATCAACGGGGGGAGGATGTGACACCCCAGGAAAACCAGTGAACAATACAGTTTACCTAGCTTCCTCAGTGAGTGCATACCAAATTTCGGGACGAAATTTCCAATTAGTTGGGGATACTGTGACAACTCGGACTTTAGACTTGCTTAGATGTAACGTTACGTGCTTATACGACACTTTGAGTTAACGAATGTTATGATGTTACGTACTATGTGAACTTGATTATATAATTATGTGAGTACGTGTGTTATTATGTGCATTGTGTGATATATGTTTGCATGTTAATCGAGCCAAACCCAAACCGCACATTAGAACCGGTCACACAAGCCTTTTGGGCCACACCTTGTATACGGATCCATTAGGCAGCCGAGTCGGCTCGGCCCACTCCCCACTCGCAAACACTAAACCCTTTGGTAAGGGTTTGATTCTCATTGTTGTTACAAAACATAACACACACACAAACCCTACTTGCTCTCTCTCTCTCTCTCGGCTAGCCTAGAACCGACGGCGAACAACTCAGAGGATCGGAGATCTTGCTCTTCCATTCGGCTCACTTTTCTTGTGTTTGATCCTATCTCCCGGTTAGTATGTTATCCATTGATGTGTATTGTATATGCTCGGCATGTTGATGATGATTTGGTATGATATTATGACTCTATGTTTAGGTTAAACCGATTAGAGTCACATAATAATAAACTAGGGCCGATTAGATTATGTTGGCCGATTAGATTATGTTGTTTATGCTTGGTCTTCGGATTGATTGTATGATGATAGATATAATCAGGTTTTGTATGAATGATAATCGGTTAGGTTGCATGCTAGTCCGATGATATGTTTATGACTCGGTTTAGATTTGTGTGCTAATCCGATTAGTTGTTTGATGCTGTTATGAACATGCTAATGATGATGATTGTGAAGGTGTTATGAATATGATTGAATGCTGAATAAACATTGTTTGATCTGATTTCCGAAACTGCCTAAGTTGTTTGCTAGAATCACGGAATGATTGTTGCAGGAATTATGGAAACCAGTTACACACACACGGTTGCGACTCGGTATCATTAATTGCGAGTCGGTACCCCACTCGAGACCACACAACAACATCAGCCGGAACCATGGTTGCGAGTCCTGTTGCGACTCGTAACCGGACCATGATGAGCCGAAATCAACATTGCGACTCGCAACCTCCTGTTGCGACTCGTAATCTCCTGCTGTGACTCGTAACTCTCGGTTGCGACTCGAGATCGCCGGTTGCGACTCGAGACCACCTTTGCACGTACACTGTTTGGGCCTACACTGTCACGAGCCCAATCTATTGGGCCAAATGATTTAACCTATGACTGTTATGTTATTGGACTGCTTATCTGTATGGGCCGACATGTTATTTGGGTGAATACTATTTGGGCCGGGTTATGTTGGGCCGAGATTAAAACGCACAAGTTATGCTCTTGACTGCTAAGTGTTACCATGTTCTAAGAGTTCTCGAAACATGTTAACTTGTATGTTTTATACGTGCATTACGTGAAGTCAAAACCTGACTTGTATACAAACCGTGATAGGACGTGGTTGACCATTTACTAGCTTACTCGTACTCTTTGTGTATCTGCCGAGCAAACCAAGGTGAGTTCACACAGCCAAGGCATGGGATTCCCGGGTTGGGAATTGGGTTGGATATGTTGATATTGAAAGAGTTACTCGTACTTACGCATTCACTAGACTATAGACCATCGTCCTCAGGATAGTCAGGACACGTTACGTAAAGCCTACGTAACCCAGTATTTGCCATTTGTCTCCCGGGTCGGGAGGACACGTTACGTAAAGCCTACGTAACCCAATACCTTCTACTGTCTTCCGGGTCGGAAGGACACGCTGCGTAAAGCCTACGTAGCCCCCACGCGTACCACTGTCCTCGGGGAAGGGCACGTCACGTAAAGCCTACGTGACCCAGTACGTATTCCTGTTCTCGGTAAAGAAGAACACATGGTTGGAAGTTAGTCTAGTAAGTACCACTGATGAGAATCCCTCATTAGTAAGGATAAACGTGGGAAGCCCCCACCGGTAATATAAACACAAGGTTTGGGAAGCCCCCACCTTTAGTACACACTAGTATGGGAAGCCCCCACTAGTTAAACTCACGCACTATGTTATGAACTTACTTTCTGTGAACTCGCTCAACTAGTTTGTTGATTATTTTGCTGCATGCCTTGCAGGACCTTAGGTACATTATGGAGCTTGCACAGGGAGGAGCAGGTCGTTGTGGGATTTGGATCATGAACGATATTCGAACTTATAATTATTTCAAGATTTTATTACTATGCTTCCGCTACTTAAACAATGTTTGGTTTTGAAACATCAATCATGTCATGATGAATTACATTAATTACTTTTAAATTAAATGCTATGTTTGATATGATTGATGGCTTGATCCTGGTCAGTCACGCCACCAAGCGGTAGTACTCCACGGGTGGATTTTGGGGGTGTGACATGGTCGATAAGCTAGAAGAAAATTCGACCGGACTCGAGACGAGATTCGGCCGAATTTGGATACCTCGTTTCTGTGAAGTTAAGACTGCGTTACTTGAAGAAGCTCATAAGTCATGATATTCGCTCCACCCCGGGGCTACAAAGATGTATCGGGACTTGAAGACCAACTATTGGTGGCCGGGTATGAAACGTGATATTGTTAAGTATGTTGTGAAATGCCTAACATGTTCCCAAGTGAAAGCCGAACATCGAAAACCATACGGGGAATTGCAACCTTTGGAAATTTCGGTATGAAAATGGGAGGAACTAACAATGGACTTGGTAACCAAGCTTCCTAAAACGAAGAAGGGGCATGATATAATATGGGTGATCGTAGACCGACTTACGAAAAGCGCTCACTTTTTACCCATCAAAGAAGCTTACTCTTCCGAGAGGATGGTAGAAATTTATATGAACAAGATCATATCTCGACACGGGGTGTCCGTGTCAATCGTCTCGGATCGGGACACTAGATTTACTTTCCGCTACTGGCAAAAATTTCATGAGAATGTGGGCACGAAGTTACACGAAAGCACTACTTACCACCCTCAAACTGACGGCCAGTCAGAAAGAACCATTCAAACACTTGTCGATATGCTGAGGGCGTGTGCCTTAGATTTTGGGGGAAGTTGGGATGACCATTTACCACTAGTGGAATTTTCTTATAATAATAGCTACCATAGTGGTATTCAAATGGCACCTTACGAACTACTATACGGGAGAAAATGTAGAACTCCCGTATGTTGGGGTGAAGTGGGGCAAAGGGAGCTTGCGCCAAGTGATTTAATAGCTATGACAAATGAAAAGATAGAATTGATTAGAGCTCGACTGAAAGCAGCCCAGGATCGGCAAAAGGCTTATGCAGACAAGAGAAGGCATCCTATTGAATTCCAAGTTGGAGATTACGTTCTGCTGAAGGTGTCCCTATGGAAGGGTATAATCCGTTTTCGCAAACGGGGTAAGTTAGGTCCTCGTTATACCGGACCGTTTAAAATCTTGGCTCGACTTGGAAGGGTTGCATATCGATTAGAATTACCGCCTACCTTAGACGGGATTCACAATACCTTCCACGTGTCACAGTTAAGAAAGTGTATTGCGGATGAAACCGCATTGGTACCTCTCGATGACATTGAGTTGGATGAGGGGTTGAATTATGTTGAAAGACCAATAGCCATTAAAGAAGTCAAGGTAAAGAATCTCCGCAACAAAGCTGTTAGCCAAGTGTTGTTACAATGGCAGCACCGAAAGGGGTCAGAACTCACATGGGAAGCGGAAGATGAAATGAGGAAGCACTATCTGTTTCTTTTTGGTATGTACATGCTTAAATTTGTTATATGTCCAGGTTTCAGGGACGAAACCTCTTTTAAGGGGGGTAGACTTGTAACGCCCCAAAAGTGATAACACAATAAAATAAGTGACGATAAATAATAGACTTAACATAATTAAGGGTTTATGGTACGATGGTAGTTAAATGTGGTTTTAAGATTAAGAGTTGTAATTAGCAACTAATTGTAGGGGGTAAAGTGCAAAATGATTAAACTTAAATTACTAAAACAAATTAAACCCCAAAAACACAGTGAATGTGTCTAGGGAACGATCGACCAAGAACAGGCAAGAAGGGGGAAACCCTAAACTCAAGAAATCAAGCAATTGAAGCCTAAATCACAAGATAATCCAGTGCATGAGCCCTTTTTTTTCGAAAATCTAACCCTAGTTAGTGAAGTGGTGAGTTTAATTTTCTGAAATTATGATTTGTAGAAAGAGGGGTTCTACCCAATCTCGATTTCTTGTATCAAATATGGGAAATCTGAGTTAGAATTGCTTTCTAGAACAAGAATCATGCTTGATTTTAGGTTGTATGAAAGGTTGTAGTGAAAACCCACTTTGTGAAAATTGTGTTATGACTAGGAAACTCATAATGATTATGATTATATGTTAGCTTGATATATGATTTTGTTTCTAACACTTGAATGCTAGATAAATTGATGTAGGATGAAATAGCTATGTAAATTCGAATAAATGTGATTGTTGTGTGATGATGAACTAGTAGAGATATGCTTTATAGACTTGTACCTTGTACCTAAATTATGATGCTTACCAAGTGTTCGATGAAATGCCTAAAAGATGAATGTATATGGAAAATGATAGAAAGAATTGATAGACTAAATGAAAGAATGAATGTTGTAATGTAGGCGTAAAGGAAGAAGGTACAAGCACCAAGAAAACGGAAGACGCGCAAGATCGAGGTATGTTCCCTTACATACAAAACTTTAATTAAATTTTGTTAATAATTTTGAAAACAACCCTCGTTATAATGAATATGGTGATTAGTAAGTAGACAGCAAATCCCTTGCGGATTTGGTTATGCTAATGAGATTATAAAAGGTTATGCAAGTCGACCGGTTCGAGTTGAACAAGTCGAGTAAGAATAAGGTACCATCCGTTAGAACGGGTGGTCACGAATGCAATAACGAATGTATGAAGTTCAATCCGTTATGCGGATAGAACGAAAGATTTATGTTGAAAGTTATTAACCCGATGTTACTGGGTCGTAAGTGTATGCCTGAATCTCATTATGAGAGTTTATGCCATACCGATTTGATTGGGAAGTCGATCAATGCGTAAGAGGAATGAAAGTACATAAATGAATGGAACTAAAATGATGATATTGAAGGAGTAACAAGTATAAAGACTAACTTTTTAAAGCTTGGTTGTTGAATGTAGGTAAATCCTCAACTTAGGCGACTTGGAGAATTGGAGCGAGCACATGTTCATGATATGTCATACCAAGCGCTTCCGCTAATTAAACTAATGTTTTGTGTCAAAATTCCTATTTTGTACAATTTGTTTGTAGACATACATTTTAACACTTGATGTCTAGGTTTTGGTAGTGTCTTGTTGAACGAATTGTAGAATGGTACTTGTCTCACTTATCTTTAAAACAGGGGTATATCCGTTTTACGGACGGCTCATGCCCAATTTTTGTCAAAAGTATGTATTAATGTTACTATTTTGAAGTCTTTTAATTACCCTTGTAAGTTAATTAATAAAGATGAAAAAGCGGTTCTAACAAATCTCGTTTGAAAGGTCCCTCTTTCTGAAATACTAGGTCTTTATACTCAGTTATATCTGGGGTATTATTCCGAGACTTATGCTGAATGGAAGTTCTGACCTAGTCCCCGAATAATACTTTCCGCATTGCTTGAAACATAGCACCGCCCTCAGCATAAAAAAACGATGAAACATTGCAAAATGATAATCGTGTGCTGTTGAAACAAAAGATCCTCTAAAGGGGACACACCTAAAGTCGAACCGTCATCTCTCTGCTGAACGGAAGTTCTAACCTGAGCTCTCACGGTTTCGCATCTAACCCCTTACAGATATTATCTGTGGTATATTCACCTGTAAGACTGAATATTGGGATCTGGATACGGGAGTATATTCAAGAGGTGGGACACATGTATGAGTATAAGTTCTTAATACACCTAATTCGTATCCTGAACAGATTGAAAATTGTGTAAGAATTTAAGTGGATCAGCATATCGACAATCTAAGTGAATTGTTTAATTCTGAGTATGAAATTAAAGCTTAACGATACTAGTGAATTGTCTGATAGCTGATATGATTCCCTAACACGCCCATCAAAAATATGTTTGTAAATAGTTTACTTTCATTACATTCTGCATTTAAGTTTTTGTATTTCGTTTCTAGTTTAGAAACTTTATAGGAAATCCAGAAAGATTTTTCATTTCTGCTTTATTTTCTGACAAACCAAAGTGGTGAGTTGATGGTTAGATTCTCAAAGTTGAAGCAGATGTAGGAAGTTTTTGGACTGGAGGATGAGGAGAGCTTATCTTGATAAAATCTGATTGTTGAAAAGTCCAAACCAAGTTCATTAACTTGATACTTGTTATTTTCTGAAAATGTTTGTAAATACTTGAACAAAAATCAGTTTATTTTGTCTGAAATCAACCAAGGTCATTAAGTTGGACTTGGTAGATTAATTGAGTAATCAGGGTCATTAACTTGGACCTGAATACTTGAGTGGATTTCTAGAACTGATAGATTATGAGATTTTTATTGAGAAACGATAGATTGTAATGTTATATGTTTGAGAAACAGGATATGGTTGTGCAAAATCCCCATGGCAATGGAAATATCAAAGTTTGAACCAGATCACGATCCTAGATCCCAACATATTGAGAGGGGGAGTCTGTGAAAGGGGGAGTCCAGATTCTAGATCAACACTCAAAGGGGAGATTGAAGATTAAAGTTTGAAGAGAAGATTTGAAGGAAGTTTTTACAATGTGAAGACAAATTGGAAAGAGACAAAGACTGAAGACTCGACGCCGAAGACTTCATCAACATCCAAGGGGGAGTCTGTTGGTGCATCTAGTGTCAGTTAACTTCGTCTTAATCGAGTCTTATGTCTAGATAGGATAGATCAGTGCATGGAAATCTAGAAAGTGGTTTTTAGAGGTGATTCCGCTTGAAAGTGACATTGTTCATTTCAAGCGAAATCAGATTTATTATAATTCCGCTTGAACATTACATGGTGATTTCGCTTGAATGTGTTTAAAGCGAAAACAGAGGTTTCGCTTGGGGAGGTTTCAAGCGGAATCAGGTAGATTATAAATAAGATATGTGTGTGTCATTTGGAGCGGAATCAGGTCATTAGTTCTGAGTCGAGGTGCTGTCTGTTTGTCATTTGAACGTGTAAAAGCTCAGGAAATCAGTAATAGAAAAGAATTGAAAAGGAACAAGCTGTTTGACATTGTTTGCGTTGATTCCGCCTTTGTAAATGATGATGAACTACTCAACTTGACTGTTTAGGGTCACCGGAACGATCCAACACATTTATCAACATACTCATCATACCGTTTCATTTCATATATCATACACATCCTATTGTTTCACTATATCACATTCATATGATAAACCATAATCGTTTAATAAGTTTCCAGCCCAACAAGCAAGCCATGACCACGACGAAACACAAAGGATTTCGTCAACAAGATTGACGACGAAACATCATGGACTTTCACCATGAAGAGTTTGACGAAACATTAAGGTTTCATCGACACATGCTTTCTTTCGTCGGGTCAGGTTTCGTCGGGTTAAGAGCATGGACGAAGTGCTAAGTTTCGTCGAACATTAATTCACCAGAACCCAATCCCTCGTCACACCCTTAACCTTAACAGTTACAGATCGAGATTCCTCTAAAACAGATCAATAGCATAACGATTTCAATCATTTGCATACACCCTAGTTATTGATTAATAACAATTTGCACCAAGAACATTAATAAATCACCCCTAATCTGTTAACAAGTACTATTGCTCATATTATGAATCCAGTTATCTAACAACAACCCTAGATCGACATTGTTCAATATCATCGTTGCACCCATCCACTAAATACACATAGCCGAGCATAACAACTAAATTAAAACGATCGCATTCATACTAACCGAGAGATAGTGGTTGCTAGATACGAAGGATAAGCTTCGAGGGGAATGAGACTTCGAACCGTTAGGTTGCCGTCGAGTAGAGAGAGAGGATGCAGTTCTAGTGTTTTATTTCTAAGTGCAGGATGAAAGATGCATGGGAACCGTGTACTATCTTTTGTGATCACACAAATGGGCCGAACCCACTTGGGTTCTGTTCGGACTGGGCTTCAAGGAGTTAGGTCGAGGGTGTAAAAGGGGGATGGGGTGTGTAAGTGTGCGAGTGATGTAAGCCCTATGAAATGTGCGGTTCGGTTTTCATAAACGTGACCCACAAACTTCCACATTCACTCGAATGCACAATAATAAGTTTAATATAATCATACGCCGAACCATTAATACATTGAAACGTGAAAAGAAACAATACGAAGCTACGAGTCACGAGGTTAACCTTGAAAGTTCGGGTTGTCACATCATCCCCAACTTGAAAGAAATTTCGTCCCAAAATTTGATTAGTAATTCAAAACAACACGGTGTTAGATCAGGATGACTGTGGATTTTCCCAGGTGCCACATCATCCCCAACTTGAAAGGGAATTTCGTCCCGAAATTCCTCGATGATATCAAGAGTTTATTCAACCGTTCGAACAACTGGAGATATTAGAGCTCCTCGTCTATGTCTCGACAACTGCAACTTGTCTAATAAAGGCATCACAAATGTTTCATCAGGCACCGTTTTATGTTCGAGACATAAATGACATTGTGCACGTTACCCAATCCGTCGGGCAACTCGAGTTTGTAGGCCATGCAACCCATTCTTTCCAAGATTCTGAATGACCCAACGTATCGTAAGTTAAGCTTGTCATGTTTTCCATAGTGTACCGCACCCTCCCAGGGTGAAACTTTCGATTATGATACGTTCGCCTACAGCGAACTCCTAGTGTTTCCTAAGTTATCATGTTTCCTAGTGATGTGCGTTAGGTGTAATATAATTTAGGTATGTATTTTAAGCCCTTTTACACTTTTTAGACAAGTTTTAAATTTATAAAACACGATATTTACTAACACTAAACACACATATGGGCAAGTGTACCCATCGTGGACGTAGTATAGTGTTGGTAAGATACCGAGGTCGTCCAAGGACACAAGAGCTTTTAGTACCGGTTTATCCTTAACGTCTAATCAAATCAAAATGTTAGAAAATATTTTTAAACTAAGAAAATAAAACTAACTAAAATGCTGAAAATAAAATAAAAATAAAAACAGATAGACAAGATGAATCACTTGGATCCGACTCGTGTGCTAGTGTAACCTTTGATTATTTTCGCACTTTTGCACTTGTTTAAGCGATTATCTTAGTTATTGTAGTAGGCCCCTCTTTTGAAGGCGACGTTACCCTCAACCCAATAGTTTGAGTCAGCAAGGATACAATCCTAAAGGGTCGGATTATTGAAAGATAATTAATTAAGTTATTAATGCATAATGTGGTAGGCCCCTCTTTTGAAGGCGACGTTACCCTCAGCTAAGTAGTCTGAGTCAGCAGGGATACAGTCCTAAGTAGCTGGGTTAAAGTTTTAATAGTAGTTTGACTTATGAGGGGATCAAAGAGTTTGGACCCCCGCCATCCAATACCTTTAGGTATTGAAGGAGGTCCTACTAAATTTGACCCAGGTCCTTTACAGGATCTATACACTTAACAATGGAAAGACTCTTACCAAACTGTTCCCTTAACCCCCGACCAGGTAGCCAACATACCTCCATATAGACCGTGGAGATATGAATGGTTAAAATCTTTTATTTTATATAGACAGTAAAATAATGCCAAGACACCACGGACAAACGATAAGGAAGAATGACCATCAACATAAGAAACTAGTAATTAAAGTCATTAATACAAAACCAATTAAAAAGTGCAAAAGATTAAAAATAAAAAGTATTACACTAAACACTTGTCTTCACCAAGTGATGTAAGAGACTTAGGCAAACATGGCCTTTGATTGTCAAGAACTCTTACGATCAATCTTGGATCCCGAGACGACTCACACATTCTGTGATGGACAATGGATGATGGTGGTGGATGATGGTGTTATGGTGGTGGTGGGTGGTGCGTGAAGTGTGAGAGAGGTGGTGTGCCAAGGGATGAGTTGAAATGGCTCCAAACACTCCTATTTATAGGCTGAACAGAAGCTCGGGCACGGCCCCGTGTCCATCCTTGTCTCTCTCTTCACTAATTGTAATTCGCAATTACAATAAATGCGCCTGCAGGAAGTTGACCACGCCCCCGTGTCCGCTGGGCACGACCCCGTGGTGGGCAGTAGAAGCTTCTAAAGGTTTGTCTTTTCTGCTGCTACTTGGGCACGGCCCCGTGCTCGCTGAGCACGGGGCGTGTTCAGTCTTCTGTTTTCTCAGTTTTGCTTGGGAAGATGCTGTCGAGGGGTCGGGCATTCCACTTTTGTTCCTTTTCTTGTATTTATGTTAGATTTTGTTGTCTTTTTGCTTCTTTTGTTATTTTGAGCTCATTTAATCCTGAAAATACAAAAGGAAGACAAAAGCAAACTTTTTCCAACATTAGTACTAAAAAAGGGTTAGTTTTATGCCACAATTGATATAATTTATATGTTGCATTTTGTGCGTATCAAATACCCCCACACTTGAATCATTGCTTGTCCTCAAGCAAAACTCTTTATAATGTGGCTTTATTCACTCCCAAATGGAATGGGTAGAAGAGAAGGTTTTTAGGCTTGTCATAGAGTGTCGGGATTTCCAAGATTCTTTATTGCGGTTTTATTTTTATTTATTTACACTCCTATTCGGCATGATTTATTAAGAACGTTTCTTAAGATAAATTACTTATTAGGGCATAACATACCTTTTTAAAATCTCATTTATATACAAGTTCACATACCTCACGGGGGATCACTCAACACTCGGCCGAAGGTGTATTTTTAGTGAATCACTCGAGAGCGGCATGGAACTTACTCCTACCATAAGCTTGCCAAGCAATCAATCCTCCTCCTTTTTAACTATATACCTTTGTAAATATCAAGAGGACTTTCTGGGTGAAGGGTTAGACTTGGGCTAAAGGTGGGTGGTTGGGTTAGTGGTTAGTAAAAAAGGCGAAAGGCATAACAAACGTCGGTTTGAAAGACTTTTATTTTTTATATTTTTATTTTATTTTGATGAATTGTTCAAACAAAGTTATTTTTGATAAACTTTGTTTGTTTGTTTGGTCTCATCAAAATATATAAAATTTTTTTCTTCTTTTTTTTTGGAAGAAGTCATAAGAGAACCGAACGTTATTTACTAAAAAAAAGTTAAAAATAAAAAGGTTTAGGTGGGTAAAAAGGGTGATTGTTTTGGGTTAAGAAATGGAAAGGTTTAGGCTCAGAGGGGTTAACTAGGGGGATTTTGGGTAGGTGGTAAAAAAATGAAAAATAATGGTGTAGAATGAAAAAGGGTTAGTCCTAATGCCTCCATCATTTACTTACTCGGGTTTAAGTTGGTAAGGACCGGGAATGTATTGTTGTGGCAAGTTCTAGAGTCGTACGAACCAAGCGGCTATTCACACAAGAAACGAAAAATGAGCATTTAGTGTAAAGATATATATTTGTATGCTCGTTAAAGGCTCAAAACACACTTTTGTGGGAAAAGGTTTTTTTTTATGTGATCAAGTATATATAATTAAATTTTAACTACGTTTGTCATGCCTTTTCATAATTTTCTTATGTTGGTTCTTTTTATCACGACGCTATCGGTTGTAAACTTGTAAAAATATAACCTTGTTAAGACTTGAACTCCCAACTTAAACTTGGACAGGTAAAAAAAATGAAAATTTTTGGAAAAAATTTGGGGTGATTAGCGGTTCCAATAGAGTTTTGTGTAAGGCTTGTTATTAGGACTTGCAAAATTCAAGGTTTTAGCATCCCCCCACACTTAAATTACACATTGTCATCAATGTGTCCCAAAAATAAGTTTTTAGGTTGATTCAATGTGTAAAACGGTGTTAAAAGCAAAATTGTATGTTACTGGTAGTCTGGACACGGCCCCGTGTTCGTTGGACACTGCCCCGTGTTCAGGTGCCAGTAACAAAAACTTACAAGGGCGTGTTGGCTGGGCACGACCCCGTGTCTGGTAAAAATCTGCAGAAACTTAAACAAACAGGAGGTTTGGGAGGTGGGCACGGGGGCGTGTCGGCCGGACACGACCCCGTGTGGACAATCTGCATGGTTGAAAAACAGGTTTCTTTCTTCGGTTTTCCTGCCCCGGCCTTAGTAGTACCAAAGTTTAGTACTCTAAGCCTCGTTTGTACCTGTTTTATAAGTAAATACCACACCAAACAATACCAAACGTCCTAAATTACCAAGTTAAGCATCCAAACCATCAAGTTAAAAATAAAAACAAAAGCAGAAAATAAAAATAAGTTAGGAAAAGTAAATTGTTCAACACTTCGGCACGCAGGCCGGGAATTGTTCGATAGAAAGGGAATTTAACATGTGGGCTCACCAACCGTCACTCCTACTCCTTCTTCACCCACCTAGTCCATGTCTTCATCACTGTCATCACCTCCTCCCCCATGACCCGCCATATACTCCCGGATGCTTCCGATGTCATCTTGGATATCGGTGATATTTCTTTCAATGGCTCCGACCTGGTGGTATGTGTTGTTGGCAAGGTTGTAGGTGTTCCTGGTGCACATAAGGTTTTCCTGCAAAAGATCATGTAAACATTGAAAGTTAGGAAAACCACCTCCTTGTGAGGAGGACTGGCCCGGATCACCATGGGGTTGGTACTGGTATTGGGGAGGTGGAGTGTGAAGGACTAGCGCCTCTTGTGGGTTCCATGCATGGCCTTGCATCCTATGAAAGCTTACGGATCCGTCTTCCGCCTCATAGATTAGGTTCATAGCGCGACAAATGTGCACATCGACCCGTCCTGACCATGGGCTCCTCTCGAAGGACCTAGGGATGTTCATGAAGTGCTTGAAGAGGCGGTACACCCATCCCCCGTAGAAGATAGGGGTTGGTGCATGAGCAAGCCGGTTCAGATGCATGTTCCGGAGTAGGAAAAATGGAACATCGCGGGGTCTGCGGGTGTGAATGCAGTGGAGGACTACCAAATCTCTCAACCCAACAACGCCGCTGCTGTCATGTCTCTGACTAAGAGAGTAAGTAAGGAGCTTGTGAATGTAGCGATAGAGCGGATCCCTTAGCTTTGTGCTCTTAGTACTGCTCGGATTGTAAAACCCATCACCAAGCTGAGCCCATGCAGCCTGGCATTCATTCTCATCAATCTCTTGCATTCCCCCAGTGTTTTCCTCATTTCCCGCATCCTCTTCCGTATACAGCCCCACTACTGCCCCGAATTGCGCCATGGATATAGAGTATCTTGTTCCCCCACAACGAAATTCAACCCCATTGTCATCAAAAGGGTCAGTCCTTGAATTGAAAGTGAAGGTGCTGTAGAACTCCATGGTGCATTCGTGTATCGATCGGAGTCGAGTGGCTAAGGCAACCCTTAGTGGGCCTCTAACGAGGTTGTTGAAACGGTCAAGTTGGTTCACCATAATTAAGAGGTCCGTGCAAGCTTGCCTTGGGTATTCTTCCGGTCTTGTTTGAAGTATATCATATCTGGACCTAGCCTCGAGCTCATTAGCGTTGAATTTTGTGAACTTCTTCGACATCTAAAAGAATACACCAAAAGTTAGCACGAAACAGTGAGATTTTCGGAAAAAACTGCAAACAGTGAGCTGGACACGGCCCCGTGCTCAGTGGGCAGCCCCCGTGTCCAGGCGTCTGTTACTCAAAAATTGCATTTTTCGTCCTGGTCCCGAAAATCTGGAAATTTTTGGCCAAGTAGGTGCGGTTTCCCCCGAAAATGAAACCCCAAGTGCCTTTTTTCCCGAATTAAACCGTTTACCCCTTCAATTTTATCTTTTTCGGTTCAAAAACAAGGGTTTGGGGTTTTCATGTGAAATCGGGCAATTCTATCAACAATACAAGTGTATTTACTTCCTATTACACTAATCTAAACTAATGGTAACAAATTATAACAAAGATTTGAGGTTTGATCCGGATGAACTTCAAGAACCCTAAATTTTTCCCCAAATTTTTGATGTTTTAACTACATGCAAGTAACTAATCTAACTACTAATGATGATAGAATCATACCTTGATGTTGTTAGAATGAGGGGAGACGTCGAAAATCAGCGGAAAATCGCCTGGACCAGAGCGTTTTTCGGGGAAACGGGGCGTGTGGAATATGAAACTGTTGTGAAAAGGGGGTTTTATCCCGACAGTTGTGCGAACACGACCCCGTGCCGAGCAAAGTTTTTTTTTTGTGAGCTATTTCTACCGGCAAATGACAACGTTTTCCATAGACGAGCTTGTATGGGGTTGTGCCTATAGTGGTCTTATAAGCAGTACGAAAAGCCCATAAAGCATCATCTAATTTATCGGCCCATTCCTTTTTATTTAAACCTACGGTTTTTTTCAAGTATTCGTTTTAACCTCTATTAGTCACTTCGGCTTGTCCGTTTGTTTGAGGGTGATATGCTGTTGAGACCCGATGATAGACCCCATATCTTGTTAAGATTTTTTCGAGTTGATGGTTACAAAAATGGGTACCTCTATCACTTATTAATGCTTTAGGTGTTCCAAAACGAGAGAATAATCTTTTCAGGAATTTTACCCCAACTCTTCCATCATTTGTTGGAAGTGCCTCGGCCTCGGCCCATTTAGACAAGTAATCGACTGCCACAAGTATATATTTGTTTCCTTTTGACGGTGGGAAAGGTCCCATGAAATCGAGTCCCCACACATCAAAAATTTCAGAAACGAGAATGCCATTTGTGGCATTTCATTTTTGAAAGAAATATTACCTGATCTTTGGCAAGCATCACATGTCTTGACAAGATTTTTCGCATCTTTGTAAATGGTCGGCCAATAAAATCCTGAATCAAATACCTTCCGTGCTGTACTAGCGGCACCATGATCTCCTCCATATGGACCTTCATGACAATGGCGGAGAATTCTTCATGCTTCGTTCCCATGTACGCACCTTCGGATGAGTTGGTCAGCACACATTTTGAAAAGATAAGGGTCTTCCCAAAAGTAATGCTTTACATAAGCAAAGAATTTCTTTCTTTGGTGATGTGGCCATCCTTTGGTAACTATACCACTAGCTAAGTAATTAGCATAGTCGGCATACCATGGTTCTTGTCTGTATTCCACCATTTCCAGGGATTCTGTTGTAAATTTTTCGTTGATTTGCTCGTCCCTGGTTGCCTCCAAAGCTGGGTCTTCTAGGCGCGAAAGATGATCTGCTGCTGTGTTTCTGCTCCTCTTTTGTCTTTGATTTCGATCTCAAATTCTTGGAGGAGTAGAATCCATCTGATCAAATGGGGTTTGGCGTCTTGTTTCTTGAAGAGGTATCGGATAGCTGCATGATCTGTATAGACTACAGTTTTAGAACGAACAAGGTAAGAACGAAATTTATCAAAAGCAAATACCACAGCTAGTAATTCTTTTTCAGTAGTTGTGTAATTTTCTTGTGCATCGTTGAGCGTTTTACTAGCATAATAGATTGGGTGGAAATGCTTTTCTTTTCTTTGTCCCAAGACTGCTCCAACGGCAAAGTCACTTGCATCACACAGGATTTTGAAAGGTATTTTCCAATCGGGCGCTATCATGATAGGTGCATTGACTAGCATTTCCTTGAGGGTTAGAAATGCTTGATTGCAATCCTTGTCAAAGATGAAAGGCGCATCTTTTTCAAGTAATTTTGTCAGAGGTCTTGAAATTTTTGAAAAGTCTTTGATAAACCATCTGTAAAATCTGGCATGCCCTAAGAAACTTCTGATTGCTCTAACGGAGGATGGTGGAGGTAATCGATAAATTGTGTCTGTTTTTGCTCGATCAACTTCCATTCCTTCGCTCGAGATCTTGTGACCAAGTACTATTCCCTCTGTTACCATGAAATGGCATTTTTCTCAGTTAAGGGCGAGGTTAGTTTCCTCACATCGGGATAGCATTCGTTCGAGGTTATCGAGGCATTGGTCGTATGAATCTCCAAAGATAGAAAAGTCATCCATGAAGACTTCCCTTATCTTTTCTATCATATCATGGAAAATGGCCACCGTGCAACGTTGGAATGTTGCGGGGGCATTACATTGACCGAATGGCATGCGACGATAAGCAAAAGTTCCATAGGGGCATGTGAAAGTTGTCTTTTCTTGGTCTTCAGGTGCTATTGGAATTTGAAAGTAACCTGAAAAACCATCAAAGAAACAGTAAAATTTATGACCGGATAGTCATTCTAACATTTGATCAATGAAGGGCAAAGGAAAGTGGTCTTTTCTTGTTGCTTCATTTAATCGTCTGTAATCTATACATACTCTCCATCCTGTGACGGTTCTCGTTGGTATTAATTCATTCTTTTCATTTGTTATTACCGTCATACCTCCCTTCTTTGGGATTACTTGGACTGGACTTACCCATGGACTGTCGGAGATAGGATAAATAAGCTCGGCGTCAAGTAGTTTGATGACCTCATTTTTAACCACTTCTTGGACATTTGGATTTACTCTCCTTTGTGGTTGTATCACTGATTTGTAGTCATCATTCATTAGAATTTTGTGCGTGCACATGGAAGGGCTTATTCCTTTTATATCTACAAGCTTCCAAGCAATCGCATTTTTATGTTTTTTCAAAAGTTTAATTAATTTTTCTTTTTCTATACTATTTAATTTAGACGAAATAATTACAGGAGAACCACCATCTTTGTCTAGAAAAGCATATTCCAAACCTTTTGGAAGTTCTTTGAGCTCAAGGGGTGGGTCTTTAGGAGACTCCTTATTCTGGTGCTCATCTAGATTAAGAACTTTAAAGGTTTGTTCTATGGCGACCTCTTCTTCAACAAAGTGGTCAATCTTTTTCATTATATCAGGTGGCTCATCTTCATCTTCAATTAGGGGGTCGTTGTTGCTAAAAGGATATTTCATTGAACGCTCAAGATCTATGCTCCTTTTGAATGCCCCTAATTGAAGAGGTAGATTATTAAACTTCCAATTTTTCAAAGCTTCGTGAGTTTTTACAAATGGTCTTCCCAACATTAGAGGAGCGTCATCGAGGATGACAAAGTCGGTTGGAATAACCATTTGATTCGTTTGAACTAAGACGTCCTCCACTACACCGATTGACTTAATTACTCTCCGATTGGATAGAAAAATGGGTATTTGAAGTGGGGCAAAATCACTAATACTCAATTTTTTGAAAAGGTAATTAGGCATTATGTTAACACAAAGATCCTTATCAATGGTGACGTTACTAATAAATGAATTTTGAAAAAAAAACATGGAACCGGTGTAATGTTAATTTCAAAAGGGTCTTCTTTTATTAGCGAAGTTTGATCATTAGTTAACTTAACACTTACCATTTCCTCAATTTTTGCGTTAGTGTTTAGCTCCTTTAAAAACTTAGCATGAGTTGACACTAAACAATGATTTTCAAAAGAAGGCGACAAGAGATTAATTTCTTCAAAATTAGACTCTTCTTGAATTTTAACGTTATCGGCTTCACCTATTTCATCGTTTAACTCATGTGTCGGTTTTTCATTTATTTGTTCTTCCATTTTTACATTTTCAACTATCTCTACGTTATTATTACAATTTAATTCCTCTCTTGCGCGGGACTCCTCTTCCCTTGCGCGAGATTCTTTTATGCAACGTTCGATAGTTTTAATGTGTTCTATTATCCTATCGGCTATGTCGGTAATAGAGTAAGGATCGGGATCCTCAAAGCTTGAATTCGGTTGTTCGATCCTTGATTCCTCATAGTACCCATATGAAGTAGATGGTTCACACCATTGTTCTTCATTGTAAGCATATGATGGATAAGGGTCAAAATTTTATGAGGTGGGTTGTTCATGCCATGGTTCCTCATAATAAGTATATGAAGGTGGTGGATCATATCTTGACTCTTCAAAGTATGAGTATGAAGGTTCATAATACTCATATGAAGGTGTTAGTGTAACCTTTGATTATTTTTGCACTTTTGCACTTGTTTAAGAGATTATCTTAGTTATTGTAGTAGGCCCCTCTTTTGAAGGCGACGTTACCCTCAACCCAGTAGTTTGAGTCAGCAAGGATACAATCCTAAAGGGTCGGATTATTGAAAGATAATTAATTAAGTTACCCTCAGCAAAGTAGTCTGAGTTAGCAGGGATACAGTCCTAAGTAGCTGGGTTAAAGTTTTAATAGTAGTTTAACTTATGAGGGGATCAAAGAGTTTGGACCCCCGCCATCCAATACCTTTGGGTATTGAAGGAGGTCCTACTAAATTTGACCCAGGTCCTTTGCTGGATCTATACACTGAACAATGGCAAGACTCTTACCAAACCGTTCTCTTAACCCCCGACCAGGTAGCCAACATACCTCCATATAGACCGTGGAGATATGACTGGTGAAAATCTTTTATTTTATATCGACAGTAAAATAATGCCAAGACACCACGGACAAACGATAAGGAAAAATCACCTTCAACACAAGAAACTAGTAATTAAAGTCATTAATACAAAACCAATTAAAAAGTGCAAAAGATTAAAAATAAAAAGTATTACACTAAACACTTGTCTTCACCAAGTGATGTAAGAGACTTAGGCAAACATGGCCTTTGATTGTCAAGAACTCTTACGATCAGTCTTGGATCCCGAGACGACTCACACACTCTATGATGGACAATGGATGATGGTGGTGGATGATGGTGTTATGGTGGTGGTGGGTGGTGGGTGAAGTGTGAGAGAGGTGGTGTGCCAAGGGATGAGTTGAAATGGCTCCAAACACTCCTATTTATAGGCTGAACAGAAGCTCGGGCATGGCCCCGTGCCCGCTGTGCACGGCCCCGTGTCCATCCTTGTCTCTCTCTTCATTAATTGTAATTCGCAATTACAATAAATGCGCCTGCAGGAAGTTGACCACTGTAGGATCGGTTTCGACCTGAATGAGTCGTTCGGAAGAGCTCTTGTACGTTTCAGAGACGGAAACTAAGAAACGCACTACAAAACAGCCTGAACTACACTTTAAACCTCTTGTTCATTCATTTAACAGTGATTACAAAGAGAGGAAATACCGGCAGCACTTCGGTATCAATTTGTCTGACCGTTACAAATGACAACATATGACAGCTATTTATAGTAGAAGCCTAACCGTTTGAAACTTCTCAAACGGACAACCTTTCAAACGGTTACCTATTCAAACGGTTACAACAATTCAAGCGACCACCTTTCAAACGGTCAACTTGAATATTACAAACGGTTAACATATTACACATGTAAATCTCAAACGATTGGATCTCTTCAAACGGCTACTCTCATTGGACCATCATATGAATGGCTTCTTATTGGACCATTCTTGATTTTGTCTTATATGGACATGTAATGATGATGTAGTGATGAAGTCATCATATGATGTCATCATCAAAGATGATCACATCATGTTTGATCCAAAACCGCAACGAACCCGAGACTCGATATTAAGACGAAGACGACAGATGACTGCACCAACAGACTCCCCCTCAGATGTTGACGAGTCTTAAGTGTCGAGTCTTCAACGACTTCAGTCTTTATCAGTCTTTTGATCATCATCAATAGACTCTTCACGAACAATCTCTACTCGGATGTCTTCAGACTCCCCCTTTCGATATGTTGGGATCGCAGCCTGGCTTGTTGAAATCACACTGTCACACCCCCAAAATCCACCTGCGGAGTATCACCGCTTGGGAGCGTGACTGACCAGGATCAAGCCACCAATCATATAGAACATTGTACAAAGTAAAAGTAATTGCAATATAAACCAAACCAAATCCATATGAAAGGTGTTTCCAAAACATAAGTAAGTTATCATTGTTTAGCGGAAGCGTATAATCAAAACCCAACATAATTAAGTACGAAATGTCATAAGTGTTTAATAAGATAATCACGATCCAAGCCCACAACGACCCGCTCCCCCATGTGCAAGCTCCATATACCTAACGACCTGCAAGGCATGTAACAGAGGATCAACAACTAGTTGAGCGAGTTCACGGAAAGTAAATGCGTAATAGTAAGTTCGTTTGTAACAGGTGGCTCTACTGGGCCGTTAGTACATTCTATTGGTGGGGGTTTCCCACGTTGTATAACCACTAGAGATAATCAAAGGCGGGCCTTGGTTACTAGATAAAACTCGGGCATGCTTTCATATAAGAAACTCGGACATGACAAGGCTCAAAGGTCGGACTATAGGGTAACATCAAACTCGGATCACCACACTTATTATAAACATCGGATCATAGATTATCACAAACTCAGACATCATGTGCAATTCAATCGTCGAGCAAAACATAGTTCGCATAAACAACAGTTACGTAATAACGCTTAAAACCCTAACTTCATACAGTGCGATCATAGAAACTCAATTGTCAATCACGATTCTACAGTTCATGTATCTTAACATCAGGCAACAATTACACAACATACAACATCATTTCACAATCATTAGAACAAATCAACAATTACAGAACTATCATGAGAAACTAGGGTTTACAAAAATCACAGGAATCAAGGATGGATACAATCAACAATCAATTAGGGTTTTCAAGTATTACAATGATCAATAAACATTTACCTTGAATGATTCTAGAGAAATAGAGGAATCGAATGCCTTGTGCCAATGATGGTGGTGATGATGATTGCTAGGGGATTAGAGAGTTACAAGTACGTGCTTTGGTTTTGTGTGCAAATGATTAGTGAAATGAGATTAGGGTTAAGTATCTAGGATTTCACTAATTACTCTCTACCTCCCTAAGTATTATATTTTACACATGCACACCACCTCATAACCATTTCATAGTTCCACCACCAAGTTTACATATTTGACAAGTTTATCACAATTAACACGTAACGATGTAAAATCTCACAACACACTTCATTGTATCAACACATATACAATTCCATAGCAACTAATTGTGAAATCAATCAACTAAATAATACAATAACGTGCAATAAATGCGAAATAGAAATCTTGGAAATTCAAGTTGTCACATTATCCCCAACTTAAAAGAAATTTCGTCCCGAAATTTGGTACGCACTCACTGAGGAAGCTAGGTAAGTTGTATTGTTCACTGGTTTTCCTGGGGTGTCACATCATCCTCCCGTTGATTTGGAATTTCGTCCCGAAATTCCGCAGTAGTAGCTTCAGCCTCAGTAGTGGATGCATTGGTTCCGAATAACTGGGGGTACTTTTCTTTCATTTGCTCTTCGCGTTCCCAGGTGTACTCTGGGCCACGTCGGGAGTTCCAACGAACTCGAACAAGAGGGATTCTCTTGTGTTTGAGGACCTTCACATCCCGGTCCGTGATTTCAACTGGCTCCTCGACGAACTGCAACCGCTCATCGATGGTGAGTTCCTTAAAAGGAACTATGAGGGTCTCATCTGACAGGCACTTCTTCAGATTCGACACATGAAATACATTGTGAACTGCACCGAGTTCAGCTGGTAGGTTCAGTCTGTAGGCTACTGAGCCTATTCTTTCAGTGATTTCGAACGGTCCAACATACCGCGGATTGAGTTTGCCTCGTTTACCAAATCGAACCACACCCTTCCAGGGTGAGACTTTAAGTAAAACCCGGTCCCCAACCTGAAATTCCAATGGCCTCTTACGCTTATCCGCGTAGGCTTTCTGACGGTCGCGTGCTGCCGCCATGCGTTGTCGTATCTGTGCAATCTTTTCTGTGGCGTCCACTACGATCTCTGGACCCGTAATCTGACTATCCCCCACCTCTGCCCAACAGAGAGGTGACCGGCATTTACGTCCGTACAATGCCTCGAATGGAGCGGCTTGAATGCTGGTGTGGTAACTGTTATTGTATGAAAACTCCACTAAAGGGAGGTGCTTTTCCCAGCCGTTGCCGAAATCGATAACACACGCTCGAAGCATGTCTTCTAGGGTTTGAATCGTGCGCTCAGACTGCCCATCCGTCTGAGGGTGATATGCTGTGCTCATGTCTAAACGAGAGCCAAACGCTTTGTGCATCGCTTGCCATAGTTCTGACGTGAATCGTGCATCCCGATCCGAAATAATAGAGGTTGGCACTCCGTGCCTCGAAACAACTTCTTTCAAGTAGATGTCTGCTAAGGTAGAAAACTTATCCGTTTCTTTGATAGCCAAGAAGTGTGCAGACTTGGTGAGTCGATCCACGATCACCCATATGGTATCATTCCCACGCTGGGATCTAGGTAAGCCCGTAATGAAATCCATGGAAATTTCTTCCCATTTCCATTGAGGTATCTTAGGCTGTTGAAGTAGGCCTGCGGGTTTCTGATATTCAACCTTGACTCTCGCACAGGTCAAGCACTTGCCAACATAGGTGGCAATGTGGGCTTTCATACTTGGCCACCAGTATGTTGTTTTGATGTCGTGGTACATTTTATCCGACCCTGGATGTACCGAGTAGCGAGACTTGTGAGCTTCGTCCATCACAAGCTCTCGTAGACCGCCATAAAGTGGGACCCAAATACGCCCCGTTACATAGTAGGTGCCGTCTTCCTTTTGTTCCATGCATTGCCTTGAGCCGCGTAAGGCTTCAGCTTTGACGTTTTCGGGCTTTAATGCTTCCATCTGAGCAGTTCGTATCTGTGCGGGAAGACTGGACTGAATAGTGAGCTGCAAGGCTCGTACGCGTCTAGGTAAAGTGTCTTTCCGGCTGAGAGCGTCAGCCACAACATTGGCTTTTCCTGGATGGTACTTGATGGCGCATTCGTAATCATTCAGTAGTTCAACCCATCTTCGTTGACGCATGTTCAAATCCTTTTGCTTAAGAATATGCTCGAGACTCCTGTGATCGGTGTAAATCGTGCACCTAGTACCGTACAGGTAGTGTCGCCATATCTTAAGCGCGAAAACAACAGCTCCCAGCTCTAAATCGTGCGTCGTGTAGTTCCGTTCATGAACCTTGAGCTGACGAGAGGCATAGGCAATAACTTTATCCCGCTGCATCAATACACAACCAAGCCCCTGTATCGATGCGTCACAATAAACCACGAAGTCATCCGTGCCCTCGGGCAGTGAGAGAATAGGTGCACTGCATAGTCTATCCTTCAGGTACTGAAAAGCAGTTTCCTGCGTATTACCCCATCTGTAAACAACACCTTTCTGTGTCAGCATAGTAAGCGGCTGCGCAATCTTGGAGAAGTCTTTGATAAACCGCCTGTAGTATCCCGCCAAACCCAGGAATTGGCGTATTTCTGTTGGTGTACGCGGTGCTGGCCAATTCCTGATCGAATCTACCTTGGATGGATCGACATGAATCCCATCCCTGTTCACCACATGACCTAAGAAGTGGACTTCATGAAGCCAGAATTCACATTTTGAAAACTTTGCGTACAGTTGCTCCTTTCGAAGAAGTTCCAAGATAAGACGTAAGTGCTGCTCGTGTTCCTCCTGACTCTTGGAGTAGATCAGAATGTCGTCGATGAAGACAATGACGAACTTGTCAAGATAAGGTTTGCACACCCTGTTCATAAGATCCATGAAGACTGCAGGCGCGTTCGTAAGCCCGAATGGCATGACAAGAAACTCGTAGTGACTGTAGCGAGTTCTGAATGCAGTTTTAGAGACGTCCTCATCTCGGACTCTCAGCTGATGGTAACCTGACCTCAAGTCTATCTTGGAGTAATAACACGACCCTTGCAACTGGTCGAATAAGTCGTCAATGCGTGGAAGAGGATAACGGTTCTTCACCGTCACCTTGTTGAGTTCACGGTAGTCGATGCACATTCTGAACGTACCGTCTTTCTTCTTCACAAATAACACTGGAGCTCCCCAAGGCGAAGAGCTTGGACGAATAAAGCCCTTTTCCAAGAGCTTTTGTAGTTGCTTTGAAAGTTCTTCCAGTTCAGTTGGAGCTAAACGATACGGTGCGCGAGCTATAGGTGCTGCTCCTGGAGCTAGCTCGACTTGAAATTCGGCCTGACGATGAGGCGGTAGGCCAGGTAAGTCTTCGGGAAACACTTGAGGAAATTCTCGTACAACTGGAATATCCTCTATTCTTTTCTCTTTCGTCGCTGCATCAGTAACTAGTGCCAAAATAGCAGTATGACCCTTTCGTAAACATTTCTGAGCCTTCAGGAAAGAGATGATGCCAACCACAGCACCACTCTTGTCGCCTTGAACTTCGAGAGGTTCCTTTCCCGGACGAGGAATACGAATGATCTTCTCCTTACATAGAATCTCTGCCTGCTGCTTGGATAACCAATCCATGCCGATGACGATGTCGAAACTTCCCAGAACTATTGGAATAAGATCGATGGAGAAGGTCTGACCAGCTAAAACAATGCTACAACCCTTAACTATCTGTGTGGCCTTTACACTTTTACCGTTTGCTAGTTCTACGACATGCTTGGTGTTTAGGGGTGTTGGTGTACGTTTTAACAATTTACTCATTTTCAGAGACATATAACTCGTATCCGCACCCGAATCAAATAAAACAGTAACATAAATGTCGTCGAGAAGAAACTTACCCATAACAACGTTGGGATCATTTCTGGCATCACCCTGCCCCAACACAAACACACGGCCCCTTGCATCATTGCCATTGTTGTTGTTTCCCCCGTTGTTGTTGTTGTTGTTCCCGTTGCCCTGGTTGTTGTTATGGTTGTTGTTGTTGTTGTTCTGGTTCCTGTTCAGCTGAGGGCAGTGCCGTTTGAAGTGACCCTCTGCACCGCAATGAAAACACCCTTTGTTGCCCTGCTGCTGATTCTGCTGTGCTTGAGGCTGCTGCTGATTCTGGTTCGCAGGTCGAGGGCTTCTACAATCTTTGGCCTCGTGACCCATCTTGAGGCATCTTTGACAGCGACCCTTATTACACTGGCCACTGTGGTGCTTGTTGCAGGTGTTACACTTCGGGAGGTTTCCTCGATATCCCCCCTGTCTGTGGCTGCCTGAAGAGTGCTGACTGGGACTCTGGTAACTGTCTGTCTTTCGTTGCTGAGCTTGTGACTGCACTGAAGCTGATCCCTTGCTAGAGTCCCCATCCCATTTTCTCTTGTTTTCACTGGGAGTAGCAAGTGTAGTAGAAGCGGTAGCGGTAGCAGTAGCGCTGATACGCTTTGGCAGTCTGTTCTGATCCACTGCCTGGTCTGTGATGCGGTGAGCGAGGCGCTGAATAGCCTGAATGTTGTCGAGATTAGCCGATGTTACGTGGCTCTGGATTTCTGGCACAAAACCCTTGAGATACAACTCAATACGCTTGTATGGAGGGTCCACCATAGTTGGACACAGCACAGCCAACTCGTTCGACCTCTTGGTATAAGCCTCGATTTCTGACCCAGTCATCTTCAAATGATAAAACTCATCCTCTAGCTTGTGGATATCTTCCGGAGTACAGTATTCCCGTTTGATCAGTTCCTTGAAGTCATTCCAAGGGGTGGCATTAGCAGCTGCCAACCCTAGGATCTGCACTTGCGCGTTCCACCAAGTTAACGCGATCCCTTCCAAAGTACCAGTGGCATACTTAAACCTGCGTGCCTCAGGGCATTCACACATCTCGAACACAGACTCGAGCTTTTCAAACCAGTGGAGGAGTCCAACCGCTCCTTCAGTGCCACTAAATGTGCTAGGACGACAATCCATAAAGTTCTTGAAAGTGCACACTGGCTGCTGCGCGTGTTGACCTATTGTGTATGAATAGGACAAAGTTAAATACGAGAGTTAATGTAGGATCTAAAGATCCTAGTGTGAGTCTAATCTGCAGGGTATACTACCTGCTTGAGCAGCTGCAAGTGCCGCAGCAACTTGAGCTTGAACAAGAGCCTCTAGCTGGGCTTGAGTCATGTTGATTCGTCTGGCCATTGATCTTCACATCAAAGGCAACATAAGTGAGAAAGGTTCGCGAATAGTGCGATGACAGAAGAGTGTAAGCACATAGGTGTTCTTAAGCAATAACAAGTAGTGAGCAAAGTAATGTAAGCATACTACGAGCAAAGTTCTATGCAATTCTAGCATGTAGGCAATAAACATAAACCTTATTACCTAGTATGTTAAGTCTTGCACGTGGAGCGAAGCGTCGTTGTGGATTGTTGAGAGCACTGTTCTGGTTATAGTCTGGTTTTAATAAAAACGTTTTCCCATATTAAAACCAAGTTCTCTATAACCAATGGCTCTGATACCAATCTGTCACACCCCCAAAATCCACCTGCGGAGTATCACCGCTTGGGAGCGTGACTGACCAGGATCAAGCCACCAATCATATAGAACATTGTACAAAGTAAAAGTAATTGCAATATAAACCAAACCAAATCCATATGAAAGGTGTTTCCAAAACATAAGTAAGTTATCATTGTTTAGCGGAAGCGTATAATCAAAACCCAACATAATTAAGTACGAAATGTCATAAGTGTTTAATAAGATAATCACGATCCAAGCCCACAACGACCCGCTCCCCCATGTGCAAGCTCCATATACCTAACGACCTGCAAGGCATGTAACAGAGGATCAACAACTAGTTGAGCGAGTTCACGGAAAGTAAATGCGTAATAGTAAGTTCGTTTCTAACAGGTGGCTCTACTGGGCCGTTAGTACATTCTATTGGTGGGGTTTTCCCACGTTGTATAACCACTAGAGATAATCAAAGTCGGGCCTTGGTTACTAGATAAAACTCGGGCATGCTTTCATATAAGAAACTCGGACATGACGAGGCTCAAAGGTCGGACTATAGGGTAACATCAAACTCGGATCACCACACTTATTATAAACATCGGATCATAGATTATCACAAACTCAGACATCATGTGCAATTCAATCGTCGAGCAAAACATAGTTCGCATAAACAACAGTTACGTAATAACGCTTAAAACCCTAACTTCATACAGTGCGATCATAGAAACTCAATTGTCAATCACGATTCTACAGTTCATGTATCTTAACATCAGGCAACAATTACACAACATACAACATCATTTCACAATCATTAGAACAAATCAACAATTACAGAACTATCATGAGAAACTAGGGTTTACAAAAATCACAGGAATCAAGGATGGATACAATCAACAATCAATTAGGGTTTTCAAGTATTACAATGATCAATAAACATTTTCCTTGAATGATTCTAGAGAAATAGAGGAATTGAATGCCTTGTGCCAATGATGGTGGTGATGATGATTGCTAGGGGATTAGAGAGTTACAAGTACGTGCTTTGGTTTTGTGTGCAAATGATTAGTGAAATGAGATTAGGGTTAAGTATCTAGGATTTCACTAATTACTCTCTACCTCCCTAAGTATTATATTTTACACATGCACACCACCTCATAACCATTTCATAGTTCCACCACCAAGTTTACATATTTGACAAGTTTATCACAATTAACACGTAACGATGTAAAATCTCACAACACACTTCATTGTATCAACACATATACAATTCCATAGCAACTAATTGTGAAATCAATCAACTAAATAATACAATAACGTGCAATAAATGCGAAATAGAAATCTTGGAAATTCAAGTTGTCACAACACAGTCTTCAGGTATCGGAACCTGGCACTCTATCTTCATATAACCTGCACATTCTCTACCCAAAAATAAATTTTCTGGTGATAACTTGTAAAAACAGTCTCACCATCTTATGAACCTCTTGCAGGAATAATACAATCAAAGAATGATTTTACAATGTTAATCTTTGAAGAATCACTTGAAGATATATCATTTTTATTTTCAAAACAACACACTCTCCCAAACCATTTGTTCATCACGTTTAGCACTCGGAATTTTGAAAATTAGCTCTTCAACATCAGTTGTCAAAAATCTTTTTGAATTTTTCAAAATTTATGCTAAAACACACTAAAAATCTTTTTGGATTTTTGAATGTATAAAAATGAAATGCAGAGAAAACAAAATATTTACAAATAATATTTTTGTGAGTTTGTGTAAGAGGATCATATCAGTTTTGTGACAAATCACTAACACCATTAAGCTTTAAACATACTCAGTTCTAAACAATTTACCTAGATTGTCAGTATATTGGTCCACTTTAAATTTTCACACAATTTTCAATCGATTCGAGATACGATATTAGTGTTTTAGAAACTTAAACTTAATTGTGTATCACTCCACTCGAATATACTCATGTATCCAGATCCCAATATTCAGTCTTACAGGTGGGTATACCACAGATGATATCTGTAAAGGGGTTATGTGCGAGGCCCGTGAGAGCTCAGGTCGATACTTCCGTATACGCAGAGAGATGACGGCTTCGACTTTTGGTGGGTCCCCTTTAGAGGATCTTTTGATTACAACAGCAGCGACTATCAATTTTATTGTTTCATCAGCTTGCTGAGGGCGATGCTATGTTTCAAGCATTTTGCCGAAAGCATTATCCGGGGACTAGGTCAGTACTTCCATACAGCAGAAGTCCCGGGATAATACCCCAGATATCACTGAGTATAAAGACCTAGTATCTCAGAATACGGGACCTTTCAAACAAGATTTCAGGGGTTACCCATATATTCAAGAATAGTTACCCACGAATCAAGCAAGTTTGAATTAGGTTTATATCTCGATTCAATTTACTAAATGTACAAAAACCTACTGACACATCCGCAGTAAGATTGTTTATAACTTTTAAACTTTCCAATTCTTTAGCATGTTGTGATAGTCCACTGATGTACTATCATTTCCTCTTTTTCACAACAAAACTCATTTTTTATTTTATCATGTTTTTGGCTTTTTTTCAAATTTTCTAATGTTTTTGGATTTTCTGAAAATTTTCTACTCCCCCTAAAATGCAAACACATTAACGAAAATTGAAAACAAACTGTACAGAAACATGACAACCGATATCAAATCGCATCAATTCGCCATTCACTTAGCATAAAAAATCAGAACTCCCCCTATCAACAAACTATTTTCTCATTTAGATTTCAAAACACTTAAGTTTGTTTTAATCAAAATGATTTTTCCGGAAATATTAAGTTCGGGGATGTGGTTCATCATCTTGTCTCTCAATCACTTGTAGGAAAATGCAAGTACAAATTAATGTCCTTGATTTACCATATGCACAAGTTATGCACAATCAAATCTTCTAACCACTTGTAAACAAACACAAACAAACCTTTTTACCATTTGCATGATTGACATTACCGTAGAAAATTCCTCAAAAAAGATGCCGATACCTGCTCCTCACTTACCAACCTGGAAGCTCCGGCATAGTCCTTCACCCTGTAAAATTTTACAATTTTAAACATTTTCAAATCATCCTAATTAATCATGAAAGATGCCGATTCCTGATCCACGATATAAACTTGGGATCTCCGGCATAGTCCGGTGTTTTACTCAAACATAATTTCCACCCAAGCCTCACCAGCCTTGGGTGACTTTGGAACACATCTGTCCCACCAACATTTTGATTTATAAAATTCTTTAGCACCCTTTACCTTCTTATCAACCATCTTCCCAAAAATGTGTTTGACTTTCCCGTTGAAAGCCTTCTCAACATCAAATTCTCCTTTATCAGCGAAGAATTGATTTGAGATCTCAACCTTTCCAACTTTCTTCATCAAATTTTCCTTTGACAGTGACGGAAAATTCTCATCGTTCATCACAGGAACGGAATTCACAATCTTTTTATCAACCAATGACTCCTCTGATTTAACGGAATCAGATTCATTGTCAGAATTACCCTCAGATTTAACAACCCATTTTTGTTTACTTAAATCACCACTTCTTTTGTAAAACCTTTTTGAACTTTCTCCTTCCTCAGAAGTAGAATTTTCAAACTTTTTAACAATTTTTACAGATTGTTCTTTTTTATCAACACAAGTCTTTCTCAAAACAGAGTTGGAAGAAACTCCCTGTTTTTGGTAGTTGGTCTTGGGACAATTCCAAGCTATGTGTCCAACTTCCTAGCATTTGAAACAAGTTCTTCTGTCAACTTTTTGAGCAGATTTTCTCACATTCTTCTTCACTTTAGCAAGAAACTCTTGATTTGACTGCTTCCAGAACGGTTTCTTCTGTTCATCCTCTAAACTTCCTCCTGAAACAAATTTTGTTTTTGGTTTATAAGTTTTCTGATTTTTATCATTTTCTGAAGAATTGAAACCAAAACCTTTCTTTTTGAGATTACCATTATGGTTTGGTTTCTTTCGATAACCTGAACCATAACCGTAACCCTTTTTCTTGTTCAATCTCTGTTGAATCCTTGAAGTGTAAGGTTTAGGTTTTTCAGAAAGAATTAAATCTTTTATTTCAGAAATATTAATTTCTGTTAATTTGAAAACCTTTTTGATCATTTCAGTTTTAACACTTCTTATTGGAAATTCCTCATCAGAATATAATTTGTCTGAATCATTCAATGTATATGCTACTTTGGTTGATTCGTCATTCAAATTAGATTTTGATAACAGGAATTCTTTATTGTAAACCCTCTTAACCGGCGAACTCGGACTTTTCTCAGACGAACTCGAACTATCTGACTTAGACTCCGACTTTGACTCTTCATCCATATCCAACACCTGATCGACAACTTTCTTAACTAACTCGGACTCATGATCAGTGTCAGACGCTGTGAATGTAACATCAATATTGTCTGGTAATTCATCAGTGATTTCAGACTTTAATTTGATGTTTAGAGCCTTGTCTACTAGTTCCTCATTTGGTTTCCTGGGGGAATAACTCTCAAAGATAGGAGGCTGACATCTGTTATACTTGACACTTGGTTTCTTACCAGTATCCTCTTCTTTTTCTTTCTTCTTGAACGCTTCAAGACCTGCAACAGTAGGATAAACCCGATCAATCAAATAATCACATGTAGTATAACTCAAAAGTAATCGGTTAATCCTTTCACTCTCAATTCTCTCAAGTTCCAACTCCTTCTTCAAGTTAGCACAATCTTCAATGTAGTCATTAATGACATCAAAGTTGTACTCATCTTGTCATTTGATTTTCCAAATTCTGCATTTGCTCTTTTCAAACTGTCAACTGTCTTGTTCAATACGTCGTATGACTCTTTAACATACTTCACATCAGACAGTAAATCTTCCTTCATTTTCTCTAAATCAGCAATCCTGTTGTCTTTCTCATTACATTCTTTGCAAGATTCTGAACATTTCTCACAAGGCTTTGTGACTTCAACCACCTTTTCAACTATCTTTTCGACTTCAACAGTCTTTTCAACTTCTACAAGTTTTTCAACTTCGACAATCTTTTCTATTTCGACAATCTTTTCAACAATTTTCTCAACTTCCACGAGTTTCTCGACTTCGAAAATTTTCTCGACCACTTTCTCTATTTCAACAATCTTTTCTGGTGCAATCTCAGCAATTTCTTCATCTTTTGTTTCTACAGCTTCAGTCTTCGCCTTTTCATCAGCGAGTAGCTTTGCTGCTGTGACAACTCGAAACTTAGAACCCTTCATTGTATCTCGATGTAACATGCTTGAACATTATGTGACTAGTTAACTTGTCAATTTAGTAAATGATAGAAGTGAACCTTTTATGTGATTATGTGTGTGCTTGTATATATATTATGTATATATGTATAAGTGAGCCGAGAACCAAGAACCCGACTCGAGACCATGCGGTCTCGAGTGAACAGTAACAGTTGGGCCGGTTGGGCCATTTAATCACACCCGAAACCCATTAGGGTGCACCATGTAGAACTAGTATATATATTACACTCCTAGCCATCCTTGCCATTTTCTTGGGCAAACCATACACACCCACTCTCACACACACCTTCTCCTACACACTCTCTCTCTAAAGAAACCTTCAACCCTAGAGAATCAAGCATCATCTCCCCTCCTATCTCTCGGATCAAATCAGAATCAACAAGAACTCGGTCAAGCTCATCACCAACACTCGGACACTCCATTTTATCCATCTTCTTTACCATATCGGTGCCTTTCACAATCGGTTAGTGTTTCTAGATGCTCACTAGGTGTTTATGTGACAAATGATGCTACTTGCCTTGATGAAATAGCATGATGATGTTCTTAATGTTTATGATGATGATAATCGGTTAACATGTCTTGATTTCGGATATATTGCATGATGGGTTAATGATATCTTGTGTTTAAATGAGATTTAAACCATTAGTTGTTAATGTTCATGAAACCGGCTTGCATATGTGTATTAGATAGTATCATGTTAATCGGATTAGTGTAGAGTCGAGTTGAGGTGTTATGTGATGATTTGAAACTATTAGATGAGTATGTTCAAGTGTTTTGATGGTTATTCATGTTATGACTATGATTAATGCTAAAAACCCTAAATATGATGAACAAGTTTGATGATCAACATGAACATGACTTGAATATATGAAGAACTTGTTGAGTATGATATGAATGTGTTATGAATATTTGAAATCTGATTGTTTGTGTCACACCCCCAAAATCCACACGCGGAGTACCACCGCTTGGGAGCGTGACATGACCAGGATCAAGCCACCAATCATACAGAACAATACATATAATAAAAGTAAATGTCATTTAAACCAAACCAATTCCATATGAAAGGTGTTCCAAACCATAGTAAAGTTATCATTGTTTAGCGGAAGCGTATTAATAAAAACCCATCGTAAATAAGTATCAAATATCAAAAGTGTTTAACAAGATAATCATGGTCCAAGCCCCACAACGACCAGCTCCTCCGGGTGCAAGCTCCATATACCTAACGACCTGCAAGGCATGTAACAGAGGATCAACAACTAGTTGAGCGAGTTCACAGAAAGTAAATGCGTAATAGTAAGTTCGTTTGTAACAGGTGGCTCTACTGGGCCGATAGTACGTTCTATTGGTGGGGGCTTCCCATGTTGTATAACCACTAGACTACTCGTAAACATAAGTATCCTTCACATCCGAGGATAGTAATAAGCATAAGTATCCTTCACATCCGAGGATAGTAATAAGTATAAGTATCCTTCACATCCGAGGATAGTAGTAAGTATAAGTATCCTTCACATCCGAGGATAGTAGTAAGTATAGGTATCCTTCACATCCGAGGATAGTAGTAAGTATAAGTATCCTTCACATCCGAGGATAGTAATAAGTATAAGTATCCTTCACATCCGAGGATAGTAGTAAGTATAGGTATCCTTCACATCCGAGGATAGTAGTAAGTATAAGTCTACGTAGAGGGTAAGTATGTGTCCTGCACAACCGAGGACAGTGAATAGCATAGGTATGTGTCCTGCACAACCGAGGACAGTGGTATGGTAGTCTAGTATTAGTGGCAATACGTATCTATTCCATCTTATTCCTTCAATCCCATTCCCGTGCCCTGGGAATCCCATGCCTTAGTAAGGGTGTGAACTCACCTTGGTTTGCTCGGTATGCTAAAGAATACACACGCTCACAGTTAGTCAATCGCGACCTTGAATGGTTCTAGAGAAAGAGAGGAATCGAGTGCCTTGTGCCAATGATGGTGGTGATGATGATTGCTAGGGAATTCGAGAGTTACAAGTACGTGTTTTGGTTTTGTGTGCAAATGATTAGTGAAATGAGATTAGGGTTAAGTATCTAGGATTTCACTAATTACTCTCTACCTCCCTAAGTATTATATTTTACACATGCACACCACCTCATAACCATTTCATAGTTCCACCACCAAGTTTACATATTTGACAAGTTTATCACAATTAGCACGTAACGATGCAAAATCACACAACACACTTCATTGTATCAAAACATATACAATTCCATAACAACTAACTGTGAAATAAATCAACTAAATAATACAAGAACGTGCAATCAATGCGAAATAGAATCTTGGAAATTCGAGTTGTCACATTATCCTCAACTTAAAAGAAATTCCGTCCCGAAATTTGGTACGCACTCACTGAGGAAGCTAGGTAAGCTGTACTGTTCACTGGTTTTCCTGGGGTGTCACATCATCCCCCCGTTGATTTGGAATTTCGTCCCGAAATTCAGTAGTAGCTTCAGCCTCAGTAGTGGTTGCATTGGTTTCGAATAACTGGGGGTACTTTTCTTTCATTTGGTCTTCGCGTTCCCAGGTGTACTCTGGGCCACGTCGGGAGTTCCAACGAACTCGAACAAGAGGGATTCTCTTGTGTTTGAGGACCTTAACATCCCGGTCCGTGATTTCAACTGGCTCCTCGACGAACTGCAACCGCTCATCGATAGTGAGTTCCTTGAAAGGAACTATGAGGGTCTCATCTGATAGGCATCGTAAGTTCCATGCCGCTCTCGAGAGATTCACTAAAAATATACACCTTCGGCCGAGTGTTGAGTGATCCCCCGTGAGGTATGTGAACTTGTATATAAATGGAATTTTAATAAGGCATGCTATGCCCAAATAAGTAATTTATCTTATGAAACGTTCAAAATAAATCATAACGAATAGGATTGTAAATAAATAAAAATAAAGCTTACAAAGACCTTGGATTCCCGACACTCTAGGACAAGCTAAAAAAACTTCTCTTCTACCTATTCCATTTGGGAGTGTAAGCCACATTTAAAGAGTTTTGCTTGAGGACAAGCAAAAGTTCAAGAAATGAGCTCAAAAACACAAAAGAAGCAAAAAGACAACTAATTCTAGCATAAATACAAGAAAAGGAACAAAAGTAGACTGCCCGGACCCTCAACGGCACCTCCCAAGGCAAAGAAGATAAAACAGAGTTTGAACACGCCCCGTGTCCAGCGAACACGGGGGCGTGCCCAGGAAGCAGCAGAAAAGACAAACCAGTAGAAGCTTCCATTGCCCACCACGGGGCCGTGTCCAGCGGGCACGGGGGCGTGGTGAAAGTACAGCAGGCGCATTAATTGTAATTGCGAATTACAATTAATGAAGAGAGAGAATGTCAGACGGGCACGGGGCCGTGTCCAGCGGACACGGGGCCGTGTCCAGCCTTCTGTTCAGCCTATAAATAGAGAAGCTTGGTTTCATTCTCTCTCATCCCTTGGCACACCACCTCTCTCACACTTCATCCAACACCCACCACCACCATAACACCATCATCCACCACCATCATCCATTGTCCATCGTAGAGTGTGTGAGTCATCTCGGGATCCAAGATTGATAGTAAGAGTTCTTGACAATCAAGGCCATGTTTGCCTAAGTCTCTTACATCACTTGGTGAAGACAAGTGTTTAGTATAATACTTTTTATTTTTAATCTTTTGCACTTTTTATTTGGTTTTGTATTAATGACTTTAATAATTAGTTACTTATGTTGAAGGTGATCTTTCCTTATCGTTTGTCCGTGGTGTCTTGGCGTTATTTTACTGTCTATATAAAATAAAAGATTTTCACCATTCATATCTCCACGGTCTATATGGAGGTATGTTGGCTACCTGGTCGGGGGTTAAGGGAACGGTTTGGTAAGGGTCTTGCCCTTGTTCAGCGTTTAGGGGTCCTGCTTGGGACCTGGGTCAATTTTAGTAGGATCTCCTTCAATGCCCATAGGTATTGGATGGCGGGGATCCAAACTCTTTGACCCCCTCATAAGTTAACTACTATTAATACTATAACCCGGCTATTTAGGACTGTATCCCTGCTGACTCAGACTACTTAGCCGAGGGCAACGTCACCGCCAAAAGCGGGGCCTACCACAATTTGCATTAATAACTTAATTCATTATCTTTCAATAATCCGACCCTTTAGGATTCTATCCTTGCTGACTCAAACTACTGGGTTGAGGGTAACGTCGCCTTCAAAAGAGGGGCCTACTACAATAACTAAGATAATCTCTTAAACAAGTGCAAAAGTGCGAAAATAATCAAAGGTTATACTAATACACATGTCGGATCCAAGTGATTCATCTTGTCTATCTGTTTTTATTTTATTTTTATTTTTCAGCATTTAGTTAGTTTTTATTTTTCTTAGTTTAAAACATTTTTCTCACTTTTTGATTTGATTAGACGTTGAGGATAAACCGGTATTAAAAGCTCTTGTGTCCTTGGACGACCTCGGTATCTTACCAACACTATACTACGTCCACGATGGGTGCACTTGCCCATATGTGTGTTTAGTGTTAGTAAATATCGTGTTTTATAAATTTAAAACTTGGCTGAAAGTGTAAAAAGGGGCTAAAATATATATCAAAAATTATATACACACCGACACACATCAATTACCTGGTCTTCCACCCCATCGCCAAGTCGAGTTTCAGATTGAACTAGCTCCTGGAGCTGCGCCTATAGCTCGTGCACCTTATCGTTTAGCCCCATCAGAGTTGGAAGAACTCTCTACGCAACTACAAGAACTCTTGGATAAGGGTTTTATTCGTCCAAGCTCATCGCCCTGGGGAGCTCCAGTGCTATTTGTGAAGAAGAAGGACGGTACCTTCAGAATGTGTATCGACTATCGTGAACTCAACAAGGTGACTGTGAAGAATCGTTATCCTCTACCGCGTATTGACGACTTGTTCGACCAGTTGCAGGGGTCGAGCTACTATTCAAAGATCGATCTGAGATCGAGATATCACCAGCTGAGAGTTCGAGAAGAGGATGTCTCTAAGACAGCCTTTAGAACTCGTTATGGGCATTATGAGTTTTTGGTCATGTCGTTTGGGCTGACAAACGCACCTGCAGATTTCATGGACTTGATGAACCGAGTGTGCAAGCCTTATCTGGACAAATTCGTTATAGTCTTCATCGACGACATCCTGATCTATTCTAAGAGTCAGGAGGAACACGAACAACATCTACGACTTATTCTGGAACTCCTTCGAACCGAACAGCTTTACGCAAAGTTCTCGAAATGTGACTTCTGGCTTCGAGAAGTCCATTTCCTAGGCCACGTAGTAAACAAGGATGGGATTCACGTAGATCCATCCAAGGTAGACTCTATTAAGAACTGGCCTGCACCTCGTACACCAAAGGAAATTCGCCAATTCTTGGGATTGGCGGGTTACTACAGGAGATTCATTAAGGATTTTTCTAAGATCGCACAGCCTCTCACCTCGCTAACGCAGAAAGGCGTTGTTTATCGCTGGGGAAATGCACAGGAGTTAGCCTTTCAGCACCTAAAGGATAGACTTTGTAGTGCACCTATTCTCTCACTGCCAGAGGGCACAGACGATTTTGTGGTTTACTGCGACGCATCAATTCAAGGCCTTGGTTGTGTATTGATGCAACGAGATAAAGTCATAGCCTACGCCTCACGCCATCTCAAAGTTCACGAGAAGAACTACACTACACACGATTTAGAGTTGGGAGCTGTTGTTTTCGCACTTAAGTTATGGCGACACTACCTGTACGGTACCAAGTGCGCCATCTACACCGACCACAGGAGCCTAGAGCACATATTCAAGCAGAAGGAACTAAATATGCGGCAACGACGATTGGTCGAGCTACTGAATGACTACGAGTGCTCCATCAGGTATCATCCGGGTAAGGCCAATGTTGTGGCTGACGCCCTCAGTCGAAAGGACACTGCGCCTAAGCGCGTGCGATCTTTACAACTCACGATCCATTCTAGTCTTCCTTCCCAAATACGAGATGCTCAGATGGAAGCACTGAAACCAGAAAACATCATGGCTGAAGCCCTACGCGGGTCAAGACAACGCTTAGAACAGAGGGAAGACGGTGCTTACTACGTAACAGGACGCATTTGGGTCCCACTCTATGGCAACCTACGAGAGCTTGTGATGGACGAGGCACACAAGTCCCGCTACTCGGTGCACCCTGGTTCGGATAAGATGTACCACGATATCAAAACTACGTATTGGTGGCCTAGCATGAAGGCCCACATAGCAACTTATGTCAGCAAGTGTTTAACTTGTGCGAGAGTCAAGACAGAATATCAGAAGCCCTCAGGTTTACTTCAACAACCAGAAATACCACAATGGAAATGGGAGCAAATTTCCAGGATTTTGTTACCGGCCTACCTAGATCTCAACGAGGTAACGATACTATTTGGGTGATCGTGGATCGACTCACAAAATCCGCACACTTCTTGGCGATCAAGGAAACGGATAAATTCTCCACTCTAGCGGAAATATACCTCAAGGAAGTTGTTTCGAGGCACGGGGTGCCTACCTCTATTATCTCGGATCGAGATGCGCGTTTTACTTCAGAGTTGTGGCAAGCAATGCACAAATCCTTTGGCTCACGTTTAGATATGAGCACAGCGTATCACCCTCAGACGGACGGGCAGTCCGAGCGTACTATTCAGACCTTAGAAGACATGCTTCGTGCATGTGTAATCGACTTTGGCAACAGCTGGGAAAAGCATCTGCCACTTGTGGAATTTTCGTACAATAATAGCTACCACACCAGCATTAAAGCTGCTCCGTTTGAGGCATTGTACGGACGTAAATGCCGGTCACCTCTTTGTTGGGCAGAGGTGGGGGATAGTCAGATCACTGGTCCGGAACACGTGGTGGACACTACTGAACGGATTGCTCAAATACAACAACGCATGGCGGTAGCTCGAGACCGTCCGAAAGCCTACGCCGATAAGGGCAGGAAACCACTTGAGCTCCAGGTTGGGGAGCAGGTACTACTCAAAGTTTCACCCTGGAAGGGTGTGATTCGTTTTGGCAAACGAGGCAAACTTAACCCACGATACGTCGGACCATCTGAAATCATCGAGAAAATAGGCAAGGTGGCCTACAGACTGAACTTACTAGCAGAACTCAGTGCAGTTCACAACGTTTTTCATGTGTCGAATCTGAAGAAGTGTCTGTCAGATGAGACCCACATAGTTCCTCTGAAGGAACTCACTATCGACGAGCAGTTACGATTCGTCGAGGAACCAGTTGAAATCACGGACCAGGATGTTAAGGTCCTCAAGAGCACTAGAATACCTCTTGTTCGAGTTCGTTGGAACTCACGTCGCGGCCAGAGTTCACCTGGGAGCGCGAAGATCGGATGAAACAAAAGTATCCCCAACTGTTCGCAAACAGTACAACCACTACTGAGGCTGAAGCTACGGAATTTCGAGACGAAATTCCAGATCAACGGGAGGTGGATGTGACACCCCAGGAAAACCGGGAAAACCATACAACTTAACTAGCTTCCTCAGTGAGTGCTTACCAAATTTCGGGACGAAATTTCTTTCAACTTGGGGATGATGTGACAACTCGTAACTTAGAACCCTTCATTGTATCTCGATGTAACATGCTTGAACATTATGTGACTAGTTAACTTGTCAATTTAGTAAATGATAGAAGTGAACCTTTTATGTGATTATGTGTGTGCTTGTATGTATATTATGTATATATGTATAAGTGAGCCGAGAACCAAGAACCTGACTCGAGACCATGCGGTCTCGAGTGAACAGTAACAGTTGGGCCGGTTGGGCCATTTAATCACACCCGAAACCCATTAGGGTGCACCATGTAGAACTAGTATATATATTACACTCCTAGCCATCCTTGCCATTTTCTTGGGCAAACCATACACACCCACTCTCACACACACCTTCTCCTACACACTCTCTCTCTAGAGAAACCTTCAACCCTAGAGAATCAAGCATCACCTCCCCTCCTATCTCTCGGATCAAATCGGAATCAACAAGAACTCGGTCAAGCTCATCACCAACACTCGGACACTCCATTTTATCCATCTTCTTTACCATCTCGGTGCCTTTCACAATCGGTTAGTGTTTCTAGATGCTCACTAGGTGTTTATGTGACAAATGATGCTACTTGCCTTGATGAAATAGCATGATGATGTTCTTAATGTGTATGATGATGATAATCGGTTAACATGTCTTGATTTCGGATATATTGCATGATGGGTTAATGATATCTTGTGTTTAAATGAGATTTAAACCATTAGTTGTTAATGTTCATGAAACCGGCTTGCATATGTGTATTAGATAGTATCATGTTAATCGGATTAGTGTAGAGTCGAGTTGAGGTGTTATGTGATGATTTGAAACCATTAGATGAGTATGTTCAAGTGTTTTGATGGTTATTCATGTTATGACTATGATTAATGCTAAAAACCCTAAAATATGATGAACAAGTTTGATGATCAACATGAACATGACTTGAATATATGAAGAACTTGTTGAGTATGATATGAATGTGTTATGAATATTTGAAATCTGATTGTTTGATCCATTTTGGTTAATAACTAGACAAGAAAACATGTTTAGTGGATAGTACACAATTGTTGCATGAAATCAAAATTCTATTGGATAGTACACTGTGAAGGATCAGCAGGTGTCCAGTCGAGACCTTTGGTTTCGACTCGAGACCATGAACATGACAACTCGAGACCTCAGTTTGCGACACAGATTGCGAGACGAGAACCCCTAGTCTCGACTCGAGACCACACATGATCATCACACAAACATCATGACTCGAGACCATGCTTGCGAGTCCGGTTGCGACTCGAGATCTTGTAAGCTACACTCGAGACCACACAGTCTCGACTCGAGACCATATGCATGTACACACTATTTGGACTTCCACACTACTACGGGCTTGGGTAATTGGGCCGAACTTATGGGCTTCTTGTGTTACTGTTGAATGCGTGTTTTGGGATCGCGTGCTATTACGAGACCAACTGTTTGGGTCACACTTAGACTTTGGTTATTACATGAATGTTACTATGGAACTTGTTGCGAACTGTTGTTGAACTGCCATACTAGATATGTATGCCATGATTGTTACTTGTGTACAATACGTGTAGAACATACGTGCACCACTTGGATACAAACCTGACTTGAATGGTATCTATGTTAGGACGTAGTTGGCCACTTACAACTTGATTGACTTTTCTGTGTATCTGCCGAGCAAACCAAGGTGAGTTCACACCCTCTACAAAGCATGGGATTCCCTAGGTTGGGAATGAGGTTAAGGAACGTAGATTCCTCGTCCTCCTTGGGTAGGACAGCAATGGTTCAGGAATGTAATTCCTCGTCCTCACGGACAGATAACTCATACTAGACCAAAACTCTATCACGAAGTCCCTCCTTTTATATCGACTTAATCGCCGGGCCAATGGCGAGCGGGTCATTAGTTAGATAGCGCTATTTAGGTCTGACAAACCTCACACCGTGCCGCAGAGGACGGGCGTGAACTAATGGATCTGGGGCACGTCAATGATGATAGACATTGACAGTTTCAGGGCACATAAACATGACTACAGTCAGCAGTCGATATGGTAATAAGTCTAGTGCATACAAGGGGTAGCCCCCACGGCCGAAATGCCAGATAACTAACACGGGGTAGCCCCCACGGCTGGAATCCAGAGTAACTGGGAATAAACAAGTCACGTTTTCAACTATGGGGTAACCCCCAGGGCAGGATGCCAGATAAAGGAAACTGTTTTCGAAATAAATTAAAACGAACACCCAACTGTGAACTCACTCAACTAGTTGTTGACTCGTTACTACATGCTTTGCAGGACCATAGGTACTTAGCTGGAGCTTGCATGGAGGAGAGTCGTTGTGGGACATGGATAGCTGCGTGCCATGTTAAACTTGAAAACAATTGAACTTATGTTTTAAATTTTAAGATTTATGCTTCCGCTTGCAACTTAAACTATGTTTTGTTTGAACACCAATTGTATTGGTTAGACTTTTATAACTATTCATATGCTTGTTCAATATGGTTGGTGGCTGGATCCTGGTCAGTCACTCCTCCAAGCGGTAGTACTCCGCAGGTGGATTTTGGGGGTGTGACAGCTGCTTCTAGCTCTCTCTGCAATCGAGCAATCTTCTTCTGATTCAGCATCTCAACTTTATCTGCATAGAAAAAGTTAAAACTGTCAGGATCAATGCTTTTTCTACATTTGTTAAGATACTCTTCCTCATCATCCGTATCAACATCACTTCCAAGATCTGGAAATATTGGAATCCTTTTCTGACAATCCTCATTTTGATCAAAAATCCTGGTAACTAATGCCACATCTGGTTTAGTTCCACTGGGTATATACTTATCCCAGCTAAACCCCTGTGCAACAAACTCATCACTTTGGTCTATTATCCCATAATAAGCTTTCCTATTGGCTTCTTCAATCATTCTCCCATGAGCAGTTTGCGGTTCCTTTTGTTGAGGTTTTTGATCGATTTGATGAAAGATTGATTTCTGATAATAATTGCTCTTTACTTGACTTCCAGTTGACTCTTGGTTTTTACACTCCCGTTTAAAGTGACCTTTTCCTTTACATCGGAAACAGGTTACCTTTGACTTGTCAAAACCAAGTGGAGAGGTAGCCATTCCTCGAAACTCGTCTCTGCCAGTAATCTGTTGAAATTTTTCAGCTCTCCTGCAGGAACTAGCTAAGCACCACTTCACATCCATCAGCTCTAGCTCTTCTGCATCGATTTGGTCGAAATCTTCTTTTGTGAGCATCAGATTACCAATTCTTCCTGCTATCATGCTTTCATATGACTTTAACATGGCTACAAGAGATGCCATGTGTTGCTTTGCCACCTCAGGAGAAAGATTTTGACCATTCTGGATGTTCAGTGTCACATTGCATTGTAGATTTGTAGAGTTTTGCTTTTGAGGGCTAGGTGTGTTGTTGTTTGGATCAAAGCTTGAGAATGATGAAGTAGATCCACCACTTTGAGTTGTAGTACTTGCATTTGGACTTGCAGAACCATCAGCACTGAACGCAGTACTAATCTTTGGACTTTGACTGGGAGTGGTCTCAAACTTGTTCCCTCGATAGTACAGACTAACGTCTTGCTTTGCATTTGGATTTGTCATGATAGCTGTCTTTTGAATATCTAGCTCCTGTTCTTCGATTTTCTGAATAAACTGAGCCAAATTCATGCTCTCGGACTTTCTCATAAGTTTCACAACTATCAAATAGGTTCCCCACCTATGTTATGGTAACGCCTCAGCTAGTTTGTCGATCCACTCATCGTCCTCTTTCTTGATATCCAACCTACCCATTTCCAATACCAAATGACAATAGCTATCAATGGTTTGTTTCGTAGTTTCATGATCGAAAGCTGTAAACATATCAAATGATTTTTTCAATAACGCCTTCTTGTTTTTGATCATATCAGCACTCCTTCTGAATTTCTAAATCAAAGCTTCCCAGATGGATCTAGCTGTTCCGTTATGTTGAATTAAGACAAAGATGTCTTCTTTAACTGCTTGCTGAAGGATGCTGATCATCTTCTCACTAGTGTACTTCAACTTATCAGCTTCAGTAAAATCATTGAAACCCTTTTCCAAACCACGTTCATTCTTTGGTTTCTCGTAGTCTTTCAGTAAAGAACACCATGCGTCGAATCTGTAGGCTTGAACCCAATTCTCGAATCGGTTCTTCCAACCTTGAAAGTCTTCAATGTACATGAGTTTCGGCAGTTTTTGGTGAGTGCCCGTCTCATTCTCATTATACAATGCTTCAGCAGGGGTTACAGGGGCAACGGGTGTCGCGAACGCATTGTAGAACTCTTCAGCCATGTTTCAAAACTCAGATGATGCTTCGGGAAATACCTGGAAACACACAAACAAAATGATTAGTTTAAAGATTTATCAGTTAATAGAAACGAACTGGTACTCGAACTGATGATTATTCTGTGCAGACTGAAGGTTGACCCAGATCAAATATGATGACTTGACTCTTTTACGTGCAAACTTTCGGACTTTTGAATGACTTGATGGATATTTCAAACGAACAAACAATCAGTTTAAACGTACTGAATACGTAACAGTGTGAGTTGATGAGATCAATCTTAAGACTCGTTGTCGAAGATTTGCGAACTCATTTCAATAAATGCACACTTTTAATTCAAATTCCCCTGTTCTTTATCACATGGGCTACTAGCTCAATGATTGGGTCACACAAATATTAGTCACCAACAATTCATGGGCCTGACATTCTTTTATCAAACAAATTGTGATTAAGCCAAATATTATGAACAACTCATCAAATCATGGACTTTGATTGGGCCTCTACAGTGATTGGGTATAACACTCAACACAACGGAAAAGATTTATCCTTTTAAAATTAGTGGGGCGGTGCAAGAGTTGGTTTATTGGGTCGAAGGATTAAATGGGGCGGTGTAACTAGATTCACAAGCAGACAACAACTACAACCGGCAACGATCACTGATTGGGCCGTTGATATGAACCAATCATATGGGCAGAATACTTTCACGTTAATTGTTTTCTATATCTCGTGGCCGACAATTATAATAATTCCCACTGATTGATGATTGGACCAATATCAACTTCAAATGACCTGTCACACCCCCCACAAAATCCACACGCAGAGTATCACCGCTTGGGAGCGTGACTGACCAGGATCAAGCCATCAACCATATCGAACATAGCATTTAATAATAAAAATAGATAATGTAATTCAACAAGACATGATTGATGTTCAAAACCAAACATTTGTTTAAGTAGCGGAAGCATGTACGTAAACCCAACATAGTTAATAATGTAATGTCATAAGTGTTTAAAGAAAACAATCACAATCCAAGCCCACAACGACCAGCTTCTCCCTGTGCAAGCTCCATATACCTAACGACCTGCAAGGCATGTAACAGAGGATCAACAACTAGTTGAGCGAGTTCACAGAAAGTAAATGCGTAATAGTAAGTTCGTTTGTAACAGGTGGCTCTACTGGGCCGTTAGTACGTTCTATTGGTGGGGGCTTCCCATGTTGTATAACCACTAGACTATTCGTAACCATAAGTATCCTTCACAACCGAGGATAGTAGTGAGTATAATTACACGTAGGTTTTACGTGAGTATCCTTCACAACCGAGGATAGTAGTAAGTATAAATGCGCGTAGGTTTTACGCGCGTATCCTTCACAACCGAGGATAGTAGTAAGTATAAGTATCCTTCACAACCGAGGATAGTAATATGTATAAGTATACGTAGATTGCACGTATGTGTCCTGCACAACCAAGGACGATGGTATGGTAGTCTAGTAATAGTGTCAGTACGAATCTATTCAACCTTATTCCTTTAAAACCCATTCCCAAGCCCCGGGAATCCCATGCCTTAGTAAGAGTGTGAACTCACCTTGATTTGCTCAGTAAGGATAACTACTTGTTCCATATTAATCAACCAAATCCTAAAGTGGTTACCAGGAGTAGTCAGTTTCTCAATCACGTATCAAATTCATGTATGCAATAAGTCACACTTAATACCATTTTCCCATATCACATAGTAAGCATTTAAATCTTATGCTCGTTTACAACACAAGCACATGTTTCCAACAATGGTTACCACCAATATCAATTATACAATCAGTCATCAGTCACTTATCCTACACGGTTCGCGTCTATCACGCGGTCACAGTTTAACATGTAGCACAATTATGTAGACATCAATATTAGGGCCATCATATATCCATTTAATGGCATGGCCACTATTATGTAAAATCATTAGTTGATTTAGTTGTCCACTAGAATGAATTGGTGGGTTGTCACAAGCAATCATTTGATTCAAGTATAATAAAAACGTGTCAGAGACATCACATGAAATTGTTAAACTCAATAGGACTTTGTCCATAATACTCAAGTGATTAGAATGTGTCTTGGATTCAATAACTAAAATGGCGGCCACACATGATCAATCCCATAGCCCAAGACAACAGTTCCATGTGATCTTTAATTACATGTGCAACCGAAACCAGCATATGCAGCCCTGTTACCCCCTTGCGGCCCAATATCAAACGAGTAAGTCTATAAGATCTAGTAATGCATTTAATCAATACTAAAAACTCAGACCTTGTATAGTAAACAACTCGGATCCCCTATATCACATAAAGATTCGGACCTTGGGACATCTAAAAAGTTCGGACTACCCTTGCTCATGTAAAAGTCGGACTAGGTATCATTTTCACAAAATCGGACAACCATCCCCCTTAAAAAAACTCGGACAACATCAACCCTTGGCAAAAAGTCGGACCTTGCCTATCATATAAAAATTTGGACCTTTCATGATTTATGACATTCGGACCTTCATATACTTCAAAAGCTCGGACATATTTCACATCCACAAATCACACAGAACTCTAAATAATCATCTAGCAGTTACACCGAATTTGTCATAAAATCATTCAGTAGATCATCAATATATTAACATATAATTTATCAAAACATTGCAAGACCAACACCTCCATTCAATCAGTAAATCAATTAAAATAATCAAACATGGCCGACAAGTGTAATTCACCTCAAGAGACTATTGGACCATTTTTGTTTCAGCCAACAAATGAACCAATGGCATCCAACCATTCAACCCATATTGTAGACAAATGTGAAATCTAATAAATATATATATATTTTATTGTGAAGTCGTGGTGTGTGGCCTGCCATTTACATGCATACATTTTGACACCTTATGCAATTTAAAGCATAGTGGCTGACAAAGATGTGATGGCTATCTAAACCTCACATGCAAACATAGATAGACACAAGCATGATTTATCACAACAATCGATACTACACATGCATCACATGAGGTTCAATACTATATTTATGTTATTTCCACAAAAGCTATCCCTAGATCACATCATCATCAATTCGGTCAACAAGTTAAACAACACAACAAGAAACAAACACTAACCGAGATTTATATAGGGAACTATAATGATGGCGATCACGACGAGGGGGGGGGGGGTTCTCCAGTTGCCGCCCTATCTCAAGGAGGGAGTATGAGCTTTAGGGTTTTGCGATTATGTCTAATCCTATTTTAATGAGAGGGTTTTCACAAAACCCAATGCATAATCGCTGGTTGTGAGCCGAGCCCAATTCTCGGGTTTCGTTTGGGCCGAGGGCTAGCCCAAGATGATTGAAAGAATATTGTGTGACTCGGAGGTGTATTGTGAAATCGGTTATTCATTGTGCGATTCACATATGTTACACGTATAAACATAACACACTATAATCTCATAACACTTATCATAATAAAACATAACATTTTTATCGCAAACAATCACAATAGTTAATCACATAGCGCTCACACCGGTTACTTCAAAATACATGAAAGGTTCGGAAATACGAGTTGTCACATTATCCCCAAGTTGAAAGAAATTTCGTCCCGAAATTTAGCATGCGGTTACTGAGGAAGCTAGGTAAGTTGTATCTTTTACTGGTTTTCCTGGGGTGTCACATCATCACCCCGTTGATTTGGAATTTCGTCCCGAAATTCTGTAGTAGTAGCTTCAGCCTCAGTAGTGGTTGCACGGTTTTTGAATAACTGGGGATACTTGAGTTCCATTGGATCTTCTCGTTCCCAGGTGTACTCTGGGCCACGACGGGAGTTCCATTGAACTCGTACAAGAGGTATTCTAGTATTCTTGAGGACCTTAACATCCCGGTCCGTGATTTCAGCTGGTTCCTCGACGAACTGCAACCGCTCGTCGATAGTGAGTTCCTTAAAAGGAACTATGAGGGTCTCATCTGACAGACACTTCTTCAGATTCGACACGTGAAAAACATTGTTAACTGCACCGAGTTCAGCTGGTAGATTTAGTCTGTAGGCTACTTTGCCTATTCTTTCAGTGATTTCGAACGGTCCAACATACCGTGGATTGAGCTTGTCTCGTTTACCAAATCGAACCACACCCTTCCAGGGTGAGACTGTAAGTAAAACCCGGTCCCCGACCTGAAATTCCAACGGTTTCCTACGCTTATCCGCGTATGCTTTCTGACGGTCGTGTGCTGCCGCCATGCGTTGTCGTATCTGCGCAATCTTTTCCGTAGCGTCAACTACCATTTCCGGACCTGTAATCTGACTATCCCCCACCTCTGCCCAACAGAGAGGTGACCGGCATTTACGCCCGTACAATGCCTCGAATGGAGCGGCTTGTATGCTGATGTGGTAACTGTTATTGTACGAAAACTCCACTAAAGGGAGGTGCTTTTCCCAGCTGTAGCTGAAATCAATAACACACGCCCGAAGCATGTCTTCTAGGGTTTGAATCGTGCGCTCAGACTGCCCATCCGTCTGAGGGTGATATGCTATGCTCATGTCTAAACGGGAGCCAAACGCTTTGTGCATCGCTTGCCATAGTTCTGAGGTGAATCGTGCATCCCGATCTAAAATGATGGAGGTGGGCACCCCGTGCCTCGAAACAACTTCTTTAAGATAAACGTCTGCGAGAGTGGAGAACTTATCCGTTTCCATAATAGCCAGGAAGTGTGCAGGCTTGGTGAGTCGATCCACAATCACCCATATAGTATCATTCCCCCACTGAGATCTAGGCAGGCCTGTAACAAAATCCATGGAAATTTCTTCCCATTTCCACTGTGGTATCCTGGGTTGCTGGAGTAGGTGTGAGGGCTCCTGGTACTCTGTCTTGACTCTCGCACAAGTCAAACATTTGCCGACGTAAGTAGCAATGTGGGCCTTCATGCTAGGCCACAAATATGTAGTTCTGATATCGTGATACATTTTATCCGAACCTGGATGTACCGAGTAGCGAGACTTGTGCGCTTCATCCATCATAAGTTCGCGTAGACCGCCATAGAATGGGACCCAAATACGCCCCGTTACATAGTATGCGCCGTTTTCCTTTTGTTCCATTCGTTGCCTTGAGCCGCGTAAGGCTTCAGCTTTGACGTTTTCAGGTTTCAATGCTTCTATCTGAGTAGTTCGTATCTGTGCAGGAAGACTGGACTGAATAGTGAGCTGCAAAGCTCGTACACGCCTAGGTAAAGTGTCTTTTCGGCTGAGAGCGTCAGCCACAACATTGGCTTTGCCTGGATGGTACTTGATAGTGCAATCGTAATCATTAAGTAACTCGACCCATCGTCGTTGACGCATGTTCAATTCCTTCTGCTTGAAGATATGCTCGAGACTCCTGTGATCGGTGTAAATAGTGCACCTGGTACCGTACAGGTAGTGTCGCCATATCTTAAGCGCAAAAACAACAGCTCCCAGCTCTAAATCGTGCGTCGTGTAGTTCCGTTCGTGAACCTTGAGTTGACGAGAAGCGTAAGCAATAACCTTATCCCGCTGCATCAATACACAACCAAGTCCCTGTATCGACGCGTCACAATAGACCACAAAATCACCCGTGCCCTCTGGCAATAAGAGAATAGGTGCGCTGCAAAGCCTACCCTTTAGGTACTGGAAAGCGGTTTCCTGGGAATCTCCCCAACGGTAGGTGACACCTTTCTGTGTCGGTAGCGTAAGCGGCTGTGCGATCTTAGAAAAGTCTTTGATGAATCGTCTGTAGTATCCCGCCAAACCCAAGAATTGGCGTATTTCTGTTGGTGTACGCGGTGCAGGCCAGTTCCGTATCGAATCTACCTTGGATGGATCGACATGAATCCCATCCCTGTTCACCACATGGCCTAAGAAGTGGACTTCACAAAGCCAGAAGTCGCATTTTGAAAACTTGGCGTACAATTGTTCCTTTCAAAGAAGTTCCAAGATAAGACGTAAATGCTGCTCGTGTTCCTCCTGACTCTTGGAGTAGATCAGAATGTCGTCGATGAAAACAATGACGAACTTGTCTAAGTGGGTTTTGCACACCCTGTTCATAAGATCCATGAGAACTGCAGGCGCATTCGTTAGCCCAAATGGCATAACTAGGAACTCGTAGTGGCCGTAGCGAGTTCTGAATGTTGTCTTAGAGACATCCTCATCCAGGACTCTCGGCTGATGGTAACCTGACCTTAGATCAATCTTGGAGTAGTAGCTCGACCCTTGCAACTGGTCGAATAAGTCATCAATACGAGGAAGAGGATAACGGTTCTTCACTGTGACCTTGTTCAGTTCGCGGTAACCAATGTACATCCTGAAAATTCCATCTTTCTTCTTCACACAAACAGTACTGGAGCTCCCCAAGGCGAAGAGCTAGGACGAATAAAGCCCTTATCCAAGAGCTCTTACAGTTCCTCCAGTTCAGTTGGAGCTAATCGATACGGCGCGCGAGCTATAGGTGCTGCTCCTGGAGCTAGCTCGACTTGAATCTCGACCTAACGATGAGGCGGTAGACCAGGTAAATCTTCAGGAACACTTGAGGAAAATCCCATACAACTGGAATATCCTCCAATTTCTTTTCCTTTGCAGATGCATCGGTGACAAGTGCCAGAATGGCAGTGTGGCCCTTACGCAAACACTTCTGAGCCTTCAAGAAAGAGATGATGCCAACCACAGCACCACTCTTGTCGCCTTGAACTTCGAGAGGTTCTTGACCAGAACGAGGAATGCGAACAATCTTTTCTGTGCATGGGATTTCTACTTGCTGTTGCTGCTGGCGATTCTGATCTGCAGGCCGTGGGCTCCTAAATCCTTAGCTTCATGGCCCATCTTGAGACACCTCTGGGAATGTCCCTCGTTGCACTAACCACTATGGTGTCTGTTGTATTTGTTACACAGTGGGTGAATTCCCCGATATCCACCCTGCCCCTGACCACCAGAAGTTGGCTGACCTGGGCCCTGGTGATCGCTATTCTTGCGCTGCTGCTGTGCTTGAGACTGAACGGTAGTAGAACCCTTGCTGGAATACCCATCCCATTTTCGCTAGTTGTCACTAGGAGTAGCGGGAGTAGCAGAAGTGGTAGCGGTAGTAGTAGCGCTGATACAACTAGGCTGCCTGTTCTGTTCCACTGCCTGATCCGTGAGGCGATGAGCAAAACGCTGAATGTCTTGGATATTGTCGAGGTGAGCCGATGTCACATGGCTCTGAATCTCTGAGGCTAGACCCTTGAGGTACAATTCGATGCGTTTGATTGGAGGGTCTACCATGGTTGGACGCAAGATAGATAGTTCGTTCGACCGTTTCGTATAAGCTTCAATTTTTGACCCCGTCATTTTCAAATGGTAAAGCTCCACTTCCAACTTGTGGATGTCATCACGCGTGTAGTGTTCCCTTTTTAATGAGTTCCTTAAAATCGTTCCAAGGGGTGGCGTTAGCAGCTGCCAACCCTAAAATCTGAACTTGCGCTTTCCACCAGGTTAGCACGATTCCTTCTAATGTGCCAGTGGAGTACTTCACCCTGCGAGCCTCAGGGCATTCACACATCTCGAATACCGACTCGAGCTTCTCAACCCAATGGAGGAGTCCCACCGCTCCTTCTGTGCCACTGAATGTGCCTGAACGACAGTCCATGAAGTTATTGAATGTGCAGATAGGTTGCTGTGCGTTCTGACCCGTTGTGCGAGGAAAATAGGTCAAGGTTAAGCGCGAGAGTTGGGTCACGAGAGTAGGATTCTAACATCCTAGGATAGGTTTGGAATAGCAGGTTATACCTCCTGCTTGTGCGGCTGCACGCGCCGCAGCAACTTGTTCGTTAATGAGAGCCGTCAACTGGGCTTGAGTCATGTTAACACGCCCAAACATGATCGAGTAGTAAAAGTAGCATAAGTGTGAATGGTTCGCGATTAGTGCGATGACAGAAGAGTGTAAGCACATAGGTATTCTCATGTAATAGTGTCATGTGTATCTAAGCATACTACGAGCAAAGTTCTATGAAATTCTAGCAAGCAGGTAATAAACATAGACCATATTACCTAGGATGTTGAGTCTTGCACGTGGAGCGAAGCGTCGTTGTGGATCGTTGAGAGCATTGTTCTGGTTATAGTCTGGTTTTAATGAAAACGTTTTCCCATATTAAAACCAAGTTCTCTATAACCAATGGCTCTGATACCAATCTGTCACACCCCCACAAAATCCACACGCGGAGTATCACCGCTTGGGAGCGTGACTGACCAGGATCAAGCGATCAACCATATCGAACATAGCATTTAATAATAAAAATAGATAATGTAATTCAATAAGACATGATTGATGTTCAAAACCAAACATTTGTTTAAGTAGCGGAAGCATGTACGTAAACCCAACATAGTTAATAATGTAATGTCATAAGTGTTTAAAGAAAACAATCACAATCCAAGCCCACAACGACCAGCTTCTCCCTGTGCAAGCTCCATATACCTAACGACCTGCAAGGCATGTAACAGAGGATCAACAACTAGTTGAGCGAGTTCACAGAAAGTAAATGCGTAATAGTAAGTTCGTTTGTAACAGGTGGCTCTACTGGGCCGTTAGTACGTTCTATTGGTGGGGGCTTCCCATGTTGTATAACCACTAGACTATTCGTAAGCATAAGTATCCTTCACAACCGAGGATAGTAGTGAGTATAATTACACGTAGGTTTTACGTGAGTATCCTTCACAACTGAGGATAGTAGTAAGTATAAATGCGCGTAGGTTTTACGCGCGTATCCTTCACAACCGAGGATAGTAGTAAGTATAAGTATCCTTCACAACCGAGGATAGTAATATGTATAAGTATACGTAGATTGCACGTATGTGTCCTGCACAACCGAGGACGATGGTATGGTAGTCTAGTAATAGTGTCAGTACGAATCTATTCAACCTTATTCCTTTAAAACCCATTCCCAAGCCCCGGGAATCCCATGCCTTAGTAAGAGTGTGAACTCACCTTGATTTGCTCGGTAAGGATAACTACTTGTTCCATATTAATCAACCAAATCCTAAAGTGGTTACCAGGAGTAGTCAGTTTCTCAATCACGTATCAAATTCATGTATGCAATAAGTCACACTTAATACCATTTTCCCATATCACATAGTAAGCATTTAAATCTTATGCTCGTTTACAACACAAGCACATGTTTCCAACAATGGTTACCACCAATATCAATTATACAATCAGTCATCAGTCACTTATCCTACACGGTTCGCGTCTATCACGCGGTCACAGTTTAACATGTAGCACAATTATGTAGACATCAATATTAGGGCCATCATATATCCATTTAATGGTATGGCCACTATTATGTAAATTCATTAGTTGATTTAGTGGTCCACTAGAATGAATTGGTGGGTTGTCACAAGCACTCATTTGATTCAAGTATAATAAAAACGTGTCAGAGACATCACATGAAATTGTTAAACTCAATAGGACTTTGACCATAATACTCAAGTGATTAGAATGTGTCTTGGTTTCAATAACTAAAATGGCGGCCCAACACATGATCAATCCCATAGCCCAAGACAACAGTTCCATGTGATCTTTAATTACATGTGCAACCGAAACCAGCATATGCAGCCCTGTTACCCCCTTGCGGCCCAATATCAAACGAGTAAGTCTATAAGATCTAGTAATGCATTTAATCAATACTAAAAACTCAGACCTTGTATAGTAAACAACTCGGATCCCCTATATCACATAAAGATTCGGACCTTGGGACATCTAAAAAGTTCGGACTACCCTTGCTCATGTAAAAGTCGGACTAGGTATCATTTTCACAAAATCGGACAACCATCCCCCTTAAAAAAACTCGGACAACATCAACCCTTGGCAAAAAGTCGGACCTTGCCTATCATATAAAAATTTGGACCTTTCATGATTTATGACATTCGGACCTTCATATACTTCAAAAGCTCGGACATATTTCACATCCACAAATCACACAGAACTCTAAATAATCATCTAGCAGTTACACCGAATTTGTCATAAAATCATTCAGTAGATCATCAATATATTAACATATAATTTATCAAAACATTGCAAGACCAACACCTCCATTCAATCAGTAAATCAATTAAAATAATCAAACATGGCCGACGAGTGTAATTCACCTCAAGAGACTATTGGACCATTTTTGTTTCAGCCAACAAATGAACCAATGGCATCCAACCATTCAACCCATATTGTAGACAAATGTGAAATCTAATAAATATATATATATATTTTATTGTGAAGTCGTGGTGTGTGGCCTGCCATTTACATGCATACATTTTGACACCTTATGCAATTTAAAGCATAGTGGCTGACAAAGATGTGATGGCTATCTAAACCTCACATGCAAACATAGATAGACACAAGCATGATTTATCACAACAATCGATACTACACATGCATTACATGAGGTTCAATACTATATTTATGTTATTTCCACAAAAGCTATCCCTAGATCACATCATCATCAATTCGGTCAACAAGTTAAACAACACAACAAGAAACAAACACTAACCGAGATTTATATAGGGAACTATAATGATGGCGATCACGACGAGGGGGGGGGGTTCTCCAGTTGCCGCCCTGTCTCAAGGAGGGAGTATGAGCTTTAGGGTTTTGCGATTATGTCTATCCTATTTTAATGAGAGGGTTTTCACAAAACCCAATGCATAATCGTTGGTTGTGAGCCGAGCCCAATTCTCGGGTTTCGTTTGGGCCGAGGGCTAGCCCAAGATGATTGAAAGAATATTGTGTGACTCGGAGGTGTATTGTGAAATCGGTTATTCATTGTGCGATTCACATATGTTACACGTATAAACATAACACACTATAATCTCATAACACTTATCATAATAAAACATAACATTTTTATCGCAAACAATCACAATAGTTAATCACATAGCGCTCACACCGGTTACTTCAAAATACATGAAAGGTTCGGAAATACGAGTTGTCACATGACCTTTTAATGTTTCACACAAAACAATATACTTTCAAACGGTTCACACTTTTCGAAGTATTTTTCAAACGGTGAGATTACTTTCAAACGATAAGGTCCATTTTTCAAACGATAGTTCAAACGGACGGAAAATTTCAAACGGAAGACAACAATTTCAAACGATAAATCCTATTTTTCAAACGAACCATATGTTTTCAAACGATAGGAAGGTAATTTCAAACGGTCAGTTCTATGACGTCAGCAATTGTCGAACAATTTCAAACAGATACCATATTTTATCAAGTTTTAGATCGAGTTTCAGTCTGAAACTGTTAAGGCTTTGTTAATTGTCACATCCGAACACAGTGAGAGACTTTGAGTAGATTTTAACCGTAAAAAGTATCGGTTTTAAGAAAGAAGGTGTAGAAAATGAGATTTTCAAGCTGAATATGGCAAGAACTCCTCGTCCTGAGCTCTGATACCACCTGTAGGATCGGTTTCGACCTGAATGAGTCGTTCGGAAGAGCTCTTGTACGTTTCAGAGACGGAAACTAAGAAACGCACTACAAAACAGCCTGAACTAAACTTTAAACCTCTTGTTCATTCATTTAACAGTGATTACAAAGAGAGGAAATACCGGCAGCACTTCGGTATCAATTTGTCTGACCGTTACAAATAACAACATATGACAGCTATTTATAGTAGAAGCCTAACCGTTTGAAACTTCTCAAACGGACAACCTTTCAAACGATTACCTATTCAAACGGTTACAACAATTCAAGCGACCACCTTTCAAACGGTCAACTTGAATATTACAAACGGTTAACATATTACACATGTAAATCTCAAACGATTGGATCCTTCAAACGGCTACTCTCATTGGACCATCATATGAATGGCTTCTTATTGGACCATTCTTGATTTTGTCTTATATGGACATGTAATGATGATGTAGTGATGAAGTCATCATATGATGTCATCATCAAAGATGATGACATCATGTTTGATCCAAAACCGCAACGAACCCGAGACTCGATATTAAGACGAAGACGACAGATGACTGCACCAACAACCACGCCCCCGTGTCCGCTGGGCACGGCCCCGTGGTGGGCAGTAGAAGCTTCAAAAGGTTTGTCTTTTCTGCTGCTACTTGGGCACGGCCCCGTGCTCGCTGAGCACGGGGCGTGTTCAGTCTTCTGTTTTCTCAGTTTTGCTTGGGAAGATGCTTTCGAGGGGTCGGGCATTCCACTTTTGTTCCTTTTCTTGTATTTATGTTAGATTTTGCTGTCTTTTTGCTTCTTTTGTTATTTTGAGCTCATTTAATCCTGAAAATACAAAAGGAAGACAAAAGCACACTTTTTCCAACATTAATACTAAAAAAGGATTAGTTTTATGCCACAATTGATGTCACACCCCCAAAATCCACCTGCGGAGTATCACCGCTTGGGAGCGTGACTGACCAGGATCAAGCCACCAATCATATTGAACATGTAATTAATATTAAGTAAAATAAATGTAAACCATCCATCCAATACGATAGGTGTTCAAAACATAACCATAGTTTCAAAGTGTAGCGGAAGCATAGTAAATAATCCAACAATAGTTAATAGTTTTAAATGCCATAATAGTTCAACGTAGAAACCACGATCCTTGTCCACAACGACCCGCTTCTCCAGTGCAAGCTCCAAGTACCTAACGATCTGCAAGGCATGTAACAGAATGATCAACAAACTAGTTGAGCGAGTTCACAGTAAGTAAGTGCGTAACAGTAAGTAACGGGTGGCTCTACTGGGCCAATAGTAAGTTATACAGGTGGGGGCTTCCCATGTTATGTGACCACTAGACTATTCGTATCAACTTCTTGTATCATCCCTGTTCTTCTTCCGAGAACAGTAGCGCGTATGGGGTGTACGTAGGTTTTACGTACGTATCCTTCACATCCGAGGATAGGAGACGCGGGGGTGTACTTGGGTTTCACGTACGTATCCTTTGTACCGAGGATAGAAGTAAGTAATGCGTACACGTAGGTTTTACGTGCGTGCCTGACATCCGAGGCAGTAATTGGCATATGACCACGTAGGTGTTATCCTAACCTACGGAACCGTCCTGACATCCGAGGACCATGATAGGTGATAGTCTAGGAAAAACATTTGTACGTTCTAAGTCAATTGAAACCTTTAACCCATTCCCACGACCCGGGAATCCCATGCCTTAGTAGGAGTGTGAACTCACCTTGGTTTGCTCGGTATGCTAGGTTATGCACTCACAAGTAATAAATCAAGTCCTATTGTATGCACGTATAACAAATCAGTTCATGTTCGCAATGATACGCATGTAATCAAATGTCACATAGTGCTTGATAGCCAATGTCATGTTTCAATCATGAATCACGTAAGCAGATAAACAAAGTTGTGCAGTTCATGTTTCATGCACTAAATGCCAAAAATGGCCGCCTAAGTCTCTAGTTATTTGGCCGATTAATATTACTAGACAAATATTGTGAGATGACTCCCTAACCAACGGCATGTGATTGATGGTTCTTTAACGCTATTGGGCCAAGCCCACAGCCAATGATAATTTACTAACCGCCCCAACCCACCAACCAAAACACTACACATGACTCCTATATATACTGTTGCTAGCCGCCATTACCCACACGCAACATTCCTCAAACCAAACGAAATACATAATTATAACCGCCTACTCTATCATGTGTTATCCACATAAATCCACATGATTGGACCGATATTTAAGGTGGGTGGGTTGCAATCATATAGCCGACAATTACCCTAGGATGTCATATCTATTCTGATACACACACATATATAGTATATTAAAGAGGAATATTGTAGCCGATGCCATTGGACCGAAAATGTCAAAAAGTATGCTATTACTAGATCATCAACTCATGCAGACATAATCGTTTCTTTGGGTGGTGCCGCCCATTGATGTCCAATGAATTCCCATGGTTGACAAAAAATATTAACCTTATCCCAAACCCCATCAATGGCCGACAACCCCACACATCAACTGACACAATTTCATGCACATGATAGTAGTGGGCCGATACAAACAACAATAACCGCCCATCTCACCAAATCGGAATATCCCTAATAAGTTCCTTTGACATATGAATTTTCTTAATCACATGGCCGCCGTCAAAAGCATCCAATCATATAACAACATTACTTGAAAATCTATTGCACCTCTATCACAAGTATTCACAATTAACGTAAAGTATGCACTATCAAAACACATAACATATTGATAAGATATTCATATGCAAGACATGTAATCATTTATCCAAAAGTCATGCTCAAACTAAACAAAAAAAAATATACTAACCGAGAGAGAAAGAACGATGGATTACTAGAGAAAACTTGGAGGAATCGCTATTGCCGTCACTCGAAGAATGAGACTCTAGGGTTTACTGATTAGCATTCTTATAACAAAAGGTTAATATCTTGCTTGTTCCTGGGCCGAAGCCCATTTTTGTTTTCGAGGGCTTCAAAGTGTTTTCGTGTGAGAGGTATTTGGTTGGGTGATTTCGGCCATTTGGTTGGGGTGATTTCGGCCAAAAATTCCATCTTTTCATTAAGTTACTAACATTATAATCGTACCCACATATATCAGTTAACGTATTTGCATTGCACATCAATTATACATATAATGCCACACAATATCGCACATCAATTATACATATAATGCCACAATATCGCACATCAATTATGGAAACATACATTTTGCAAATGAGTATTGAGTTAAGTCGGATAGGGACCTTGAAAACTCGGGTTGTCACATTATCCCCAACTTGAAAGAAATTTCGTCCCGAAATTTTGTACGCACTCACTGAGGAAGCTAGGTAACTGCACTGTTCACTGGTTTTCCTGGGGTGTCACATCATCCCCCCGTTGATTTGGAATTTCGTCCCGAAATTTTGTAGCTTCAGCCTCAGCAGTAATTGCATTAGTTCCGAATAACTGGGGGTACTTTTCTTTCATTTGGTCTTCGCGTTCCCAGGTGTACTCTGGGCCACGTCGGGAGTTCCAACGAACTCGAACAAGAGGGATTCTCTTCCTTTTGAGGACCTTAACATCCCGGTCCGTGATTTCAACTGGCTCCTCGACGAACTGCAACCGCTCGTCGATAGTGAGTTCCTTAAAAGGAATGATGAGGGTTTCATCTTATAAGCACTTCTTTAAGTTCGACACATGAAAGACATTGTGAACTGCTCCGAGTTCAGCTGGTAAGTTCAATCTGTAGGCTACTGGGCCTATCCTATCTATAATCTCGAATGGTCCGACATACCGCGGATTGAGTTTGCCTCGTTTTAATAACACCCGGTCCCCGACCTGAAATTCCAAAGGCTTGCTACGCTTGACCGCGTAGGCTTTCTGACGGTCGCGTGCTGCCGCCATGCGTTGTCGTATCTGTGCTATCTTTTCTGTGGCGTCCACTACAATCTCTGGACCCGTAATTTGACTATCCCCCACCTCTGCCCAACAGAGAGGTGACCGGCATTTACGTCCGTACAATGCCTCGAATGGAGCGGCTTGAATGCTGGTATGGTAACTGTTATTGTACGAAAACTCCACCAATGGGAGGTGTTTTTCCCAGCCGTTGCCGAAATCGATAACGCATGCCCTAAGCATGTCTTCAAGTGTTTGAATCGTTCGCTCAGACTGCCCATCCGTCTGAGGATGATATGCTGTGCTCATGTCTAATCGTGAGCCGAAAGATTTATGCATTGCTTGCCATAGCTCTGACGTGAATCGTGCATCGCGATCCGAAATAATAGAGATGGGCACCCCGTGCCTCGAAACAACTTCTTTAAGATAGATGTCTGCGAGAGTGGAGAACTTATCCGTTTCTTTAATAGCGAGGAAGTGTGCAGACTTGGTGAGTCGATCCACGATCACCCATATGGTATCATTCCCACGCTGGGATCTAGGTAAGCCCGTAACGAAATCCATGGAAATTTCTTCCCATTTCCACTGTGGTATCCTGCGTTGTTGCAGTAGACCTGCGGGTTTCTGATATTCAACCTTGACTCTCGCACAGGTCAGGCACTTGCCAACATAGGTGGCGATGTGGGCTTTCATACTTGGCCACCAGTATGTTGTTTTGATATCGTGGTACATTTTATCCGACCCTGGATGCACCGAATAGCGAGACTTGTGAGCTTCATCCATTACTAGCTCGCGTAAACCGCCATAAAGTGGGACCCAAATACGCCCCGTTACATAGTAGGCGCCGTCTTCCTTTTGTTCCATTTGTTGCCTCGAACCACGTAAGGCTTCAGCCATGACATTCTCGGGTTTCAATGCTTCTATCTGAGCAGCTCGTATCTGTGCAGGAAGACTGGACTGAATCGTAAGCTGTAGCGCTCGCACGCGCTTAGGTAGGGTGTCTTTCCGACTGAGGGCGTCAGCCACAACATTGGCCATGCCTGGATGATACCTGATAGCGCATTCGTAATCATTAAGCAGTTCGACCCATCGTCGTTGACGCATATTCAATTCCTTCTGCTTGAAGATATGCTCGAGACTCCTGTGATCGGTGTAAATTGTGCACTTGGTACCGTACAGGTAGTGTCGCCATATCTTAAGCGCAAAAACAACGGCTCCCAGCTCTAAATCGTGCGTCGTGTAGTTCCGTTCATGAACCTTGAGTTGACGAGAGGCGTAAGCAATAACTTTATCCCGCTGCATCAACACACAACCAAGCCCCTGTATCGATGCGTCACAATAAACTACGAAGTCATCCGTGCCCTCTGGCAATGAGAGGATAGGTGCACTGCAAAGCCTATCCTTCAAGTACTGAAAAGCAGTTTCCTGCGTATTACTCCATCTGTAGACGACACCTTTCTGTGTCAGCATAGTAAGTGGCTGCGCGATCTTGGAGAAGTCTTTGATAAACCGCCTGTAGTATCCCGCCAAACCCAAGAATTGGCGTATTTCTGTCGGTGTACGCGGTGCAGGCCAGTTCCTGATCGAACTTTTCTAGATGGGGTTTGCACACCCTGTTCATAAAATCCATGAAAACTACAGGTGCGTTCGTAAGCCCGAATGGTATGACAAGAAACTCGTAATGGTCGCAGCGAGTTCTGAATGCTGTCTTGGAGACGTCCTCATCCTGGACTCTCAGCTGATGATAACCAGACCTTAGATCAACCTTGGAGTAGTAACTCGACCTTTGCAACTGGTCAAAATAGTCGTCAATGCGTGAAAGAGGATAACGGTTCTTCACTTTGACCTTGTTCAGTTTACGGTAATCAATTTCACATCCTGAAGGTGCCATCCTTCTTTTTCACCGATAATTGGTATCTAATAGTTCTTGTAGCTCCCAAGGCGAAGAGATAGGTCGGATAAATCCCTTATCCAAGATTCCTGGTAGCTGCGTCGATAGTTCTTCCGATTCTGGTGGAGCTAAGCGATACGGTGCTCGAGCTATGGGTGCTGCTCCTGGAGCGAGCTCGATTTGAAATTCGTCCTGACGATGCGGCGGTAGACCAGGTAAATCTTTGCGAGACACCTGAGGAAGGTCGCGTACAGCTGAATGGTCTTCCAACTTCTTTTCTTTCGTTGATGTGTCAGTAACGAGAGCCAAAATTGCGGTGTGACCCTTCCGCAAACATTTCTGAGCCTTCAAGAAAGAGGTGATGCCAACCACGGCACCACTCTTGTCGCCTTGAACTTCGAGAGGTTTTTGACCAGAACGAGGAATGCGAACAATCTTTTCTTTGCATAGGATTTCTGCTGGCTGTTGCTGCCGGCGATTCCGATTTGCAGGTCGTGGACTCCTGAATCCTTAGCTTCTGCTGTGCTCTGGTGATCACTATTCTTGCGCTGCTGCTATGCTTGAGACTGAACGGTAGCCGAACCCTTGCTGGAAGTGGTAGCAGAAGTGGTAGCGATAGTAATAGGGATGATACAACTAGGCAGCCTGTTCTGTTCCACTACCTGGTCCGTGAGGCGATGAGCAAGACGCTGAATGTCTTGGATATTGTCGAGGTTAGCCGATGTATCATGGCTCTGAATCTCTGAGGCTAGACCCTTGAGGTACAATTCGATACACTCGCTTGGAGGGTCCACCATGGTTGGACACAAGATGGCCAATTCGTTCGTCCGTTTCGTATAAGCATCAATTCCTGACCCCGTCATTTTCAAATGGTAAAGCTCCACTTCCAACTTGTGGATGTCATAACGTGTGCAGTGTTCCCTTTTAATGCGTTCTTTGAATTCGTTTCATGGGGTGGCGTTAGCAGTTGCCAACCCTAGTATCCGTACTTGTGCGTTCCACCAGATTAGCGCGATTTCTTCCAAAGTACCAGTGGCGTACTTGACCCTGCGAGCCTCAGGGCATTCACACATCTCGAATACCGACTCGAGCTTCCCAAACCAATGGAGTAGTCCAACTGCTCCTTCTGGGCCACTGAATGTGTTTGGACGACAGTCCATGAAGTTCTTGAATGTGCAGGCATGTTGCTATGCGTTCTGACCCGTTGCGCGAGAAAGATAGGTCAAGGTTAAGCGCGAGAGTTGGGTCACGAGAGTAGGATCTAACATCCTAGAATAGGTCTGGAATAGCAGGTTATACCTCCTGCTTGTGCGGCTGCAAGTGCCGCAGCAACTTGTTCGTTAATGAGAGCCGTCAACTGGGCTTGAGTCATGTCAACACGTCCAGACATGATCGAACAGTAAAGGTAGCATAAGTAAGAATGGTTCACGAATAGTGCGATGACAGAAGAGTGTAAGCACGTATGTGTTCTCAAGCAATAACAAGTTGTGAGCAAAGTAATGTAAGCATACTACGAGCAAAGTTCTATGCAGTTCTAGCAAGCAGGTAATAAACTTAAACCTTATTACCTAGGATGTCGAGTCTTGCACGTGGAGCGAAGCGTCGTTGTGGATCGTTGAGAGCACTGTTCTGGTTATAGTCTGGTTTTAATAAAAAACGTTTTTCCATATTAAAACCAAGTTCTCTATAACCAATGGCTCTGATACCAATCTGTCACACCCCCAAAATCCACCTGCGGAGTATCACCGCTTGGGAGCGTGACTGACCAGGATCAAGCCACCAATCATATTGAACATGTAATTAATATTAAGTAAAATAAATGTAAACCATCCATCCAATACGATAGGTGTTCAAAACATAACCATAGTTTCAAAGTGTAGTGGAAGCATAGTAAATAATCCAACAATAGTTAATAGTTTTAAATGCCATAATAGTTCAACGTAGAAACCACGATCCTTGTCCACAACGACCCGCTTCTCCAGTGCAAGCTCCAAGTACCTAACGATCTGCAAGGCATGTAACAGAATGATCAACAAACTAGTTGAGCGAGTTCACAGTAAGTAAGTGCGTAACAGTAAGTAACGGGTGGCTCTACTGGGCCAATAGTAAGTTATACAGGTGGGGGCTTCCCATGTTATGTGACCACTAGACTATTCGTATCAACTTCTCGTATCATCCCTGTTCTTCTTCCGAGAACAGTAGCGCGTATGGGGTGTACGTAGGTTTTACGTACGTATCCTTCACATCCGAGGATAGGAGACGCGGGGGTGTACGTGGGTTTCACGTACGTATCCTTTGTACCGAGGATAGAAGTAAGTAATGCGTACACGTAGGTTTTACGTGCGTGCCTGACATCCGAGGCAGTAATTGGCATATGACCACGTAGGTGTTATCCTAACCTACAGAACCGTCCTGACATCCGAGGACCATGATAGGTGATAGTCTAGGAAAAACATTTGTACGTTCTAAGTCAATTGAAACCTTTAACCCATTCCCACGACCCGGGAATCCCATGCCTTAGTAGGAGTGTGAACTCACCTTGGTTTGCTCGGTATGCTAGGTTATGCACTCACAAGTAATAAATCAAGTCCTATTGTATGCACGTATAACAAATCAGTTCATGTTCGCAATGATACGCATGTAATCAAATGTCACATAGTGCTTGATAGCCAATGTCATGTTTCAATCATGAATCACGTAAGCAGATAAACAAAGTTGTGCAGTTCATGTTTCATGCACTAAATGCCAAAAATGGCCGCCTAAGTCTCTAGTTATTTGGCCGATTAATATTACTAGACAAATATTGTGAGATGACTCCCTAACCAACGGCATGTGATTGATGGTTCTTTAACGCTATTGGGCCAAGCCCACAGCCAATGATAATTTACTAACCGCCCCAACCCACCAACCAAAACACTACACATGACTCCTATATATACTGTTGCTAGCCGCCATTACCCACACGCAACATTCCTCAAACCAAACGAAATACATAATTATAACCGCCTACTCTATCATGTGTTATCCACATAAATCCACATGATTGGACCGATATTTAAGGTGGGTGGGTTGCAATCATATAGCCGACAATTACCCTAGGATGTCATATCTATTCTGATACACACACATATATAGTATATTAAAGAGGAATATTGTAGCCGATGCCATTGGACCGAAAATGTCAAAAAGTATGCTATTACTAGATCATCAACTCATGCAGACATAATCGTTTCTTTGGGTGGTGCCGCCCATTGATGTCCAATGAATTCCCATGGTTGACAAAAAATATTAACCTTATCCCAAACCCCATCAATGGCCGACAACCCCACACATCAACTGACACAATTTCATGCACATGATAGTAGTGGGCCGATACAAACAACAATAACCGCCCATCTCACCAAATCGGAATATCCCTAATAAGTTCCTTTGACATATGAATTTTCTTAATCACATGGCCGCCGTCAAAAGCATCCAATCATATAACAACATTACTTGAAAATCTATTGCACCTCTATCACAAGTATTCACAATTTACGTAAAGTATGCACTATCAAAACACATAACATATTGATAAGATATTCATATGCAAGACATGTAATCATTTATCCAAAAGTCATGCTCAAACTAAACAAAAAAAAATATACTAACCGAGAGAGAAAGAACGATGGATTACTAGAGAAAACTTGGAGGAATCGCTATTGCCGTCACTCGAAGAATGAGACTCTAGGGTTTACTGATTAGCATTCTTATAACAAAAGGTTAATATCTTGCTTGTTCCTGGGCCGAAGCCCATTTTTGTTTTCGAGGGCTTCAAAGTGTTTTCGTGTGAGAGGTATTTGGTTGGGTGATTTCGGCCATTTGGTTGGGGTGATTTCGGCCAAAAATTCCATCTTTTCATTAAGTTACTAACATTATAATCGTACCCACATATATCAGTTAACGTATTTGCATTGCACATCAATTATACATATAATGCCACACAATATCGCACATCAATTATACATATAATGCCACAATATCGCACATCAATTATGGAAACATACATTTTGCAAATGAGTATTGAGTTAAGTCGGATAGGGACCTTGAAAACTCGGGTTGTCACAATTGATATAATTTATATGTTGCATTTTGTGCATATCACCTAGAATCACGCGTTGTCGCCACACGATTTCCAATCTAAATAATCTTCCCAAGAATTTCGAGTGCAAGTCCTAGACCCATGATTAGGTTGTCATCCACCCCAGTCCAACAAGGAGATTGGCGTTGTCATCCAGGCAATGCCTCACACAGAGCTGTATGCATACTAAAACGGTAACTGCGGGATGCCCCAAAGATAAGTGTCCTTCCAAATGTTTGCTACAGTCAATCACACACATGCTCGCATCATGTCTTCGTGTTTCAGGATGGCTCGTTGCTCTGTCCGGTTTTCCCACAGTGATAAATGATGCTCATGTCTATACGTGAGCCAAGGGTGTTATGCATTGCCTGTCATAGATCAGGTATAGATCAAAATCTAAGGTATCAGAAGTTGGCACCCTGTGCCTAAAAACCGCCCCTCTCAGAGGAATATCCACAAGCTGTAAAGACTCGTCAATTTCCTGGAGTGCAAGAGAGTGTGCTGGTTATGTGAGACAATCAACGATCACCCTGGTGATATTGTTTCCATTTCGAGTTGTAAGTAGACTAGCGACAAAATCCATGGCAGTCTATTCTCATTTCCTTAGGGGTGTTTCTGGTTGCTGATACTCCACCTTGACTTTCCCACAAGTCAAGCATCGTTCTCATACATTGTTGGGTGTGCCTTCATGCCCGATCGCCCAGTACAAGGTTCATAAATCCCAGTGTCCCTCATTAAAACCCAGACTACTAGAATATCGACGCCGGAGTGCTTTGCTCAACACAAGTCTCCTAAGTTGCCGAATGAGATCCACACTCGTTCAAGGGAGGTAGCGAATATCGTCCGACCTGCCAAAGGTTGCTTCTCCATGCCTCGCATGTGTTCAACTTGATAATCCACTTCCTACAGTCCTCCAGTTTGAACAGAGCGAGTCTGATCATGTAGGTTAGAGTCGATAGTGTGCTGCAAAGCTCGAGCATATTCAACTTCCTCAGTCGTAATCTTCCAAAAGTTCCATCCAGTGATGCCATTAACTGATTTAGCTCTTTCGTAACAGGGGTACACGGGAGGCCCTTGTGATCGGTCTAAGTAGTGCATTTGGTACCGTTCAAATAATGCCTCCAACTTAAACCCAAAGACCATGGTTTTCATCGCAGGTTGAGATTCGTGCGGTTCTTCTTGTAATTCCACTACGTAAGCCATCAATTTCTCGTGTTGTATCAGCGGGTAACTGGAACTCTGATTCAAATCATCATGGTATACCACTAGATCGCCCGTACCCTCGGGTAAAGACACTACTAAGTGCATTGTAGAGTTGCGTTTCAAAAGCTGAAAAGACGTCCTCCTGTTTTGTCCCCCATGAATTCACCGTACCCTGCTGTGCTAAAGAGGTTATATCGGCGCAATCTTCGAAAATCTCGCGATGAATCTGTGATAGTGTCTAGCATCACCAAGGAATTGTTGCATCTCCAAAGGAGACTTTGGTGTCGGTCCGTTTTTTAACCAAAATAGGTCTTAGCGAGATCCACGTGTATTCCCACTTCGTTGTTTATATGCCCAAAAATGTATACTTCTCGAATCCTGAAGTCACACTTAGGTAGACTTCGCACGTAGATGCTCCTCCCCTGTAAGTTCTACGATGAAATACAAGTTCCGTTCATGGTGCTCCTTTCTCCTAGAAGTGATTTAGAACGTGACCCAGTTTTTAAACCCGGTTGGCAAATCTGGTAAGATGGGGCTGGCACATACTACTCATGTGATCCCTAAGGCTGCTAGTGTGTTGGTAACTTAAACAACAAGAACAGAAAATCGTAGTGGCCGTATTGTGTCTTTAACATCGTGTGAGGAGTCATCCTCCCCTGGGTCTTCCATCAAGTGACAGTCTGATCATAAGTCAGTTTCCGAATAGAAGCTTGATCGTTGCAGCGGGTCAAGTAGGTTGTCGATGCAAGATAGAGGATGACGGTCTATGATTGCCACCTCGAGGTAGTCTTGTACACGTACAAAAGGACTCGTCCTTCATTTCCTCAATAGAGCTCGGGCTCCCCAGGACAAGGAGCTAGATCGCTAAAACTTCCACCCAGTAGTTCCCGAAGTTGGTCAGACAGTTCTTGCAACCCTCCTGGTGCAAGACAGTATGAAGTACGAGTGATCAAGGTTGCTTCTAGCGTGAGATTAAACTGAGATTCTTCCTAACAGTTGTGGAAGTAAGCCCGAAAGTTCCTCGGGTAGCAATCCGGGAGGAATCACGAACAACTACTGGATCCTCGATCCTCTCTTTCTCATTCAGTAACGGTTGTTAACGTAGCGGGGTGATCCCTCTGTATACATTTCTGGCCTTCATAGTTGAAATGACGTTAACCCTTGCGCCACTCTGACGCTTTTTAGAACAGTTAACTATTTCCCCACTAGGAAGAAGGATACGCAAAATTTTCTTCTCACAGGGTATATCTGCGCGATATCTAGATAACCAATCAACACCAACTACTGCATCGTATCTATCAAGGATAGCAGAAGGAAGGTCGACGTCGAACACTTGTCCCACAAGGTCGAGTTGGCACCCCAATGAACATATGAGATTTCATTTGACTTGCCATCAGCCGATCCCACATCAGGTTTGGTTTCGAGAAGTATCAGGGTCAAGCAGAATAGAGACGAAGCGACGAGCTACCTATACAAGCTACCGTGTTGCTGCTATGCCTGGCGTCGCCTACGCCAATCCTAAGTGCCCTTCCACGAGTACCACATCCGGTGTTGTTGTTATTGCTACTAGAATTCCCAAAACTGTCATTGGTTCCTGAGTTGTTGGCGTCTTGTCTTAACATCGGCCATTCCTTGTTGAAGCCACCATCATTTGCGAGTACCTTGATGTCATCGTGACTGTTGCTTCTAATGTCGTTGCTAGTCACGGAGTCCTGCAGCCTTTCACCGACAGGGTCCATCTTTTACTGCCACGTCTTAAGGCGCTACTCATTGTGCTGGCAGTTACAGTTTTCACACCATGGCCGACTGTCATCATTTATGTCCCGATTGATTTGCGAGAGTTGAGTCTCATAGGTCGTTGTCTAGGGTTCAAGGATTCAGTTGAGGTCAATTTGTTGGTGTTCATTGCCGGTAATCAGGGTCGTTCTAGTACTGAGGTTGGTAAGGCACTTCGCTCATCCTCTTGTCCATCGTTCTTGCAAGTTGACTGGGTACTACCCGGTATGTTTCCAGAGTGTTGCAGAAGTGATCGCACTTTGGGGTCTAAGATGTTAGTACATTGAGTTCCAGCAAACAAAGAGGAGTGTGAGAGGTATCGACCAATCATCGATGTTGCAACATCCAACTCAGGGACGTTCGTACAAGAATCTATCATTCTACACAGTTCGCTAGGCGTTCAGATGTATGTTCAGGTAATATTCGATAGCATCGAGGTTTGTAAGGATTCGGTGAGGAGTGAAAAAGATCGTGTTGTAGAATCATTGTTGAACCCGAATGAGTCAATCAGAAGAGTCTTTGATCCGATTCAAAGGCGGAATCAATGAATACGGACGCTCAAACTAATTATAATGCCTCTTGCATTGATTTAACAGAGATTACAACCTGAGAACAATTCGGCAGCACTTCGTTACAATTTTCGAATCCGTACCAAATGAATGAACAGTGCACCTTATATAGTTGAGCAGGTTTCACTTATATGAACAAGTCCATATGAGCGAAATCTGATGCTACTGATTTCGCTTATATGGACATGTGACATATGAGCGAAATCTCTCCAAAACACCATATCCTGTTTCTCGAACCTCGTGCACTGATTATTCTAACCTATCCTATTCGATTACATGATACAAGACGAAGTCAATAGACGTAATGCACTAACAGACTCCCCCTCGGATATTGACGAAGTCTTCAGTGTCTAGTCTCTGTTATGACACCTCTTCTGTCTTGATCATTCTGCCTTCTCGTTCAGATTGTAACATTGAAAGCATATTTCAATCTTTCTCTTTGATCAGCTTCTCTCTTTGACTCTTACACCAGGATCTCATCACTGGCTCTATCATCAACAGCTTTATCATCAACAGGCTCCCCCTTTCGTCAAGCTTCCGTGCTTTTAGGGATCGACACCTAGCTTTCCAGCTACAAGCTCCTCCTCACTTCCAGCTTGTCTTCAGACTCCCCCTTAGATTCTGCTCTGGGATCGTAGTGTGGATTTTTCCTGCACTCACTCATACAACTATAAGTAACAACATTTTAAAATTTAATTTTTCAGAAATCGTAATCTGACAAATCAAATTTTAAACACCCCCCTATCATCAAAATACAAATAATATGCAATTTCATCAAACAAGATCAAAATTGACTCTTTAACAGTATAAGCATCCAAATCCCCCACAGTTAATCATCCAAGTCCAACTTAATAACCTTGGAGATATCACAAACTGTTTTTTGAATTTTTACAGAAATTCAAGTATTAATGAACTTGTTTTATTTACAGAAACACAATCAGCTTACTCAGATTTTGAAACTCAGCATCTTAGATATCGGTTGTCAAAAATAAAGCAGAAATCAAAATATTTTTGTATTTTCTGAAAACATAAAGCAGAAAAGAAATATGTACAAACATATTTACAGACGATATTTTTGTTTTGAGTATGCGTAAGACGATCATATCAGTTTTTGACAAGTCACAAGTACCGTTGAGCTTAATTTCACTTTAAAATTAAACAATTCACTTAGATTTTCGATATATTGGTCCACTTAAATTTTCATACAAATTTCAACTGATTCAGGATACGTATTAAGTGTTTTAAGAACTTAAACTCATTCATGTGTCCCACCTCTTGAATATACTCCCATATCCAGAATCCCAAGTATTCAGTCTTACAGGTGACTATACCGCAGCTGATATCTGTCAGGGGTTAAATGCGAGGGCCGTGAGAGCTCAGGTCGATACTTCCGTATACGCAGAGAGATGACGGCTTCGACTTTTCGGTGTGTCCCCTTTAGAGGATCTTTTAATTACAACAGCAGCGACTATCAATTTTATTGTTTCATTAGCTTGCTGAGGGCGATGCTATATTTCAAGCATTTGTAGAAAGTATTATTCGGGGACTAGGTCAGAACTTCCATTCAGCAGAAGTCCCGGAATAATACCCCAGATATCACTGAGTATAAAGACCTAGTATCTCAGAATAAGGGACCTTTCAAACGAGATTTCAGGGGTTACCTATATATCCAAGTAGTGTTCCCCACGAAGTAAGCAAGTGTTTGAGTTTAGGTTTATATCCCGAAAAAGTTTACTAAGTGTATAAAAACCTATCGACATATCATCAGTGAGACTGTTTAACACTATTTAATCGTTACAATTCTTTAGCATACTGTAACTGTCTACGGATGTACTATCATTTCCTCTTTTTATGCAAAACTCAAATTTTTTAATTTTATCATGTTTTTGGCTTTTTCAAATTTTCTAATGTTTTTGAATTTTCTGATGACAATTTTTCTCCCCCTAAAATGCAAAATCATTAAAAATTTGACAACACGATACTTATAGCTTTGTCTTGCCATCCATGTTCTGCTAACTATGAATCATTTGCACAAAAAGCAATAATTACCCCCATGATTTACAACCCATTGATCTTTTACAGTTTGAAAACCGTTTTTCAATCTAGTGAAAATAATCATGTTTGTTCAGTCGTGAGGGTTTCGGCGTATTCAGTCAACATTTATTCAAACAAAACTAAAAACAAACATATTTTTGTTTTTTCAAATTTTACCAAACTAGAAGCATAGTTTTGGTTTTTTCAAATTTTCTAATGTTTTTAGGGTTTTAAAAATATTGTTTATTTATGTACAGAAAACATTCAAACTAAACTCCCTGTTCAACCAAACCAGGGTCCTGCAACCTCTTCCTGTGCCAGGCTGCTCCAACTTCCCTTTTCACAATCTTCAGCTTCGTTGAGCACCTACACATTCAACAATTTGATCATTTGAACAACGCAACCCAAGCCTATTTAGACTCAAGTAGTTGAACATGAATCTTTCCAGGTAAAACTGGATAGTTTCTTTCATTTTTATCAAAAACATCATCAATTTTAATATCAACTTTTTCATCTTTTACCGAATTGACATTTTTATTAACTGACCATGTTTGACCCGTTGGTGTTCCTCGTTTATAAAAATGTGATTCTTTTTGAACAATTTGTGTCTGAACAACAATTGGTTTCCAAAACTGTTGAGGTTTTGTCATATCAACGGATGTTTTCCATCTCTGTGTTGTTCTGAATCTAGATGTGTGAGAATTCCAGGTCTGTCTTGAATCGAACCTATTCAAGTTTGATTTCCAAGTTTGATTTGAAGAAAACTTGTTTGTATTGTACCTCCAAGTTTGTTTCGAATCAAATCTGGTTGACCTTGGTTTCACATCCTCAGATTTCTATTTTTCAACATCAACAGGCTTTGGATTTGGACACTTTCATGCAACATGTCCAATCTGATCACATTTAAAACACACTTTCTTTGAAACATCCTTGGCCTGTTGTTGTTTCTTTTTCATAGCCTCAAACTCCTCATTAGACTGCTGTCCAAATTTGATTTTTTCCTCTTCTTTCAAACTTTTCCCTTGAACAAAATTCAATTTTTGTTGCAAATCCTGTTTTTCATTTTGTTTTCGATTCTGTTTCTTTTTATAACCCAAACCAGCCTTCATGTTTTTCTTCTTAAAACCAGGTTTGTTATAAAAAGATTTTATGACCTTTACCGGCAAACTTTGAAATTTCCGACTTCTCAATCTCAACCATTTTGAAAACTTTATTGACCTTTTCTGAAATCACATTCTGAATCAGGAATACAACATCTAAGAATAGTTTGTCCGATCCAATCATGGTATAGACCAATCCCTTTGAATCATCATCCAAATTTTTCTCGGATTTTGTGTTTTTCAGATAACCATCATGAAAATTACCTTCATCTTCATCCTGTGATTTAAACTTAACTTTAGTAGACACATCTTTCAAAACGCTTTCAACAACCTTACTTACCACCTCTGAATCATTAGCATCATAAGATTTGGTGTAAGTCACATCGATACTTTCAGGTAACTGGTTAGCTATGTTCAAACCCTTTGCCACCTTTTCCTCATCATAAAAAGTATAATTGTTTCTGAATGGTGGTGGTACCTGATGAAACTCTGAACCAATACCCTTTTTGCAATTGTCATTATCTTTGTTATCTGGTGTGATGTTGAAAATGCGTTCGAGAATGTACGAAGAGTTTTGATAACTTTGAAGTTTTGTAACAACCTTTTCTTTTTCAGCCAAGACTTGTTTAAGATTTGCAATTTCATCAACACATTTGTTTAATTCAATTTGCTTTTCTTTAAACTTTCTTTCATACATTTCTTTAGTGACTAAAGTTTCTGACAATCTTTGATCAAAACTTTTGACTTGGCTCTTCAAAGTATCATAAGCTTCTTGTATCCTCTGACTCGACCACTTTAAAGAATCATACTGTTTTTGTAAATCTTGACATTTAGATTCTTTTTCAACACAATCAACACATTTAGCAGTACACTTTTCTTTCAAAATCTTATTTTCTTCTTCAAGACCATGACATTTCTGTGTTAGCTTTTCGACTTTTAATTTCAAAATTTCTTCTGTTTCAACCATTTCTTTACATTTCGTTTTGAAAACATTTTCAAATTTGGTTGCTTGAATTTCTTTTGTTTTTATTATTTCTTCTTTTTCAGTACAGGCTTTACACATTTCTATGCAATTCCTGTATTTGTTTTCTTTTTCATCAACAATTTTGGCATTTGTCAAGTCAGAAAATTTTCTTACCTCAGTCTCTTTCAGCACCGATTCTTCTGTTTCAGCTTTCTTTTCCTCTATGTTCTCCTCTTTCTCTTCTTTCTGTTCTTCTTCTATCTTCTGCTCTTCTCCAGCTTTCTGTTCCTCTCCAGCAGCAAGCTTTGCGACAGTCTTCACTTCTTCAATTCTTCTTCTTTTCTCTTCTTCATTTCTACCACCTTCGGTAGACTTGCTTCACAAACTTCTCTGATTTTGCTCTCCAAATCCGGCAGATATGTTTTATCAGATAACCTTCTTGTGTTGAAAGTAGCCTGCCTTGGAAGCAAATTTGTTACAGCTTCGAAATCCACTTTTGATGGGTCAACAACTGGATTACCTCGTGGATCCATGTAACATTCCAAATCATCATTCCATCGTTTTGCTCTCTGGGCTTCTTTGAATGGTTCGTTTAATTTTCCGATTTCCCATCTTGCATAGTCTGCTTTCCACCATCTATCAGGATCAGCATCAGCCACAAATGCATACCCAACAGCATCTTTTTCAGGGCATACTTGACTCCAGGCATAACCTTCATCGTCATATATAACTGGAAGAGCCCTTGATTTTTCTTCAGGTTGTTTCAATCTTGGAGGCTCAGACTTGTTCTGATGGTAGATCGCTTTCTTGTAATAGTCTTCGTTGAACGGATTTTCAGAATCATCAGCATACGCATTTTTGCACTGGCGCTTGAAGTGACCTTTTTGCTTACATTTGAAACATGTCACTTTTGATTTATCAAATCCCAGTATGGTAGATGGCCCACCAATTGACTTCCTCCCCGTGATTTCCATGAACCGCTGTGCTCGACGAACAGCACTGGCCATGCACCATCTTATATCCATTAGTTCCATCTCCTCGGGGTCTAATTGATCATAATCTTCTTTTGTCAAGTTGGTGTTGCCGATCTTCCCTGCAACGAGGCTTTCATACGATTCAAGAACAGATGCCAAGAAAACCATCTATAGTTTTGCCGACTCTTCGCTGAAATTATGCCCATTCTTCAGATCCACTGCGATATTACACTGGAATAAATTCTTTGAAGCAGATTGTTCAGAAGTTGTTGAGGAAGATCCACTGTAAAAACCACTGTGAAGACTTTCATTGTTTACTAATCTTGAACTTTCTGCAGAAAATGCTGTTTTTGGAGACCCAGCCTGTGGTGCATTTCCTCGGTAGTAAAGCTCTACATTCTGCTGATAAGCTGGATTGTTGACTTTAGATCTTTTTATCTCCAATTCATGGCTTTCAAGCCTTTCAATCAGCAAATCTACTTTCAAATCTTCAGGATTGATTGTATTTTTCAACATTAGAGCGAAGTATTGCGAATCTTGATCATTTGGCAATGAATCAAACAATTTATCCACCAGCTCCTCTTCAGAATATGAAATTTCATGTCTGGCCAGCTCCATTTTCAGATGTCCAAATCTCTCAATCATTTTACACACAGATTCATTTTTCATACAACTGAAAAGATCAAACTCTTTATGCAACAATTTCTTTTTGTTTTTAACAATTTCATTACTTCCTACACACTTTCTCTCTAACGCTTCCCACAAACTCTTTGAAGTTTTCTCTTGTTCAAGTAACGAGATAATATCCTCTCTTACTGACTATGAAGGGGTAAGGTCCCAAAAACCTCATAAATAGGATTTGAGACCATACCATAAGCTGGCCTTTCAACCTTTTAACCTTGCACGGCCGCGCATTGGTCTTACAAAAGGGAGAAAGTAATCAACCATTTATAGTCGCGCGCCCAAAGGAAAGCATAAAATCCTTGCGCCTTCTTCCATTAGCAAATATTAAAATCCTGAAGATAAATACTTCCGCCCAAATATCCAAACTTGGATATTATTTTGCCCAGACTTGGGATTTATACATCTGTGTCCACACAGTAAGGTGTCACACTAGATTACAACAGTAATCCTCTAGAAAGAATATGATCGTGCACCACCCAGACGGTTACAACCGTCTGGACACGTGTCATTACCATAGGCATCCCTGAAACCACAACGAAAGCATGCAATTGGAGAATGATCTCCACTTAATCACTTTCCACGTAGCAATCCCCCAGCCATAGATCAAACCACGATCCGTGTGCATTCACATCGGATCGAGGCAACTTGACGTAGGATCAAAGAATTTAACGGAAGAAAATATAACCGCTACGGCGTTAGCATCTTCCGTCATCTTTTCAATAACAGGTTTTCCCTCCCAAACTCCCGGTTATAAATACGAGAACTGTTCAGGTATAAACTCAGATCACACCCACTTCTCAAATACTTTCTCTTCTCCATTACCAATACTTATTCTCACACCGGAGTCGGGTCAAGGAGAGAACCCTCTTCTCCCCTTGGCGAGGCTAACGGTGCTCTTTTTTGCAGAATCACCGGAGAAGAAGTTCGGCAGCAACTGAATCAACCGAGAGAGAGCTAACCCTTTTATGCGGATTCAAACCCCCTAGATATTTCGGTTCCGACCATTTATCTAGTGCTTCTTCATTGGCGCCCACCGTTTTCTCAGTTTTTCTAGTTTCTACCTCGTTTCGATTCAGTTCATTCCATTTTTCTGTTTTTGCACATGGCAGAAAATTCGTCTTCTCACCGGCAACCTGGTCCTCGACCAAAACTCGGAAACAATTTCCAAATAGAAGGATCCCCAGAACATTGGGTTAACAGATGCCAAGCTGCTTTAGACACAATCGTTATGCAAATCGCCAGATCTGATTTCCCAAACATCAGATCTAGAAAAGAAATCAATACTACATAATTGGACCCACCAACACCACGTTGGGGGGCCATCCAATCCAGTCAATCCAAAGATAGCAGTTATCAAAAACAAATACACATGGTTCAAGGAGGTCCGTCACGAAGACCAAATAAACGAAACTATGATCAACATTGGAGAGAACAGCAAGTCGTGTTCCCTGTTGTTCCTGGGGGCCCTCAGGAAGAACGACCAGTGATTATCACTGGTATTTTCGGTCATTACCGAACGGACTATATGTTCATAGATCCAGGAAGCTCGATGGACATCATATACGAACAGTGCTTTAAACAGCTCGATTCAGAAGATAAAGCACGTTTAGAACCGGTCGATTTTCCCCTCACCGGATTCTGTAATGAAGCTGTATTCCCATTAGGGCAAATCGCTTTCCCGGTGACTTTATCAGATGGCGAACATTCACGAACAGTGACAGTTAATTTCATGGTCATGCCAGCAACATCACGTCATTATGTTTTGCTCGGGAGAAGGTCACAAAGAGAATTCAGCATGATCACTTCAATTCCACATGCTGCTTGTGGATTTCTGACAGAAACCGGAGTTGCAAGTCTCTATTCAAGCAAAGAAGTCATGTCCGTGGACGATGAACCACCAGCAAAGGTAGTCAAATCTTCGGTACCAAACGAACCAGAGAAATGGGTTCTGAACAACGAATACCAAGAGCAGACCATTCTGCTAGGACTAGCCATTTCACCAGCAACACGCATACAACTGAAAGAGTTGTTGTCTAACAACAAAGATATATTTGCCTGGTGCCCAGCAGACATGACTGGAGTTCCACGCGACATCGCGCAACATTGTCTAAACATCAAACCATCAGTAGAACCTGTTGCTCAGGGGAGGCGCAGCTTCAGTGAAGAAAAAGCAAAAGCAATGGACGAGCAAATGACAGAGTTACTCAAAGCGGGAATCTTGCGCGAAGTGAAATACCATACATGGGTTGCCAACCCAGTGATGGTACAAAAACATAGTGGCGGGTGGAGAATGTGTGTCGACTTCAAAGACCTAAACAAAGCATGCCCCAAAGATTGCTATGCGCTCCCAGAGATACAAAAAAGTCGACTCTCTAGCATCATTCAGATGGAAATGCTTTCTCGACTGTTATAAGGGTTATCACCAGGTCCAGATGAAAAAAGAAGACGAAGACAAAACCGCGTTCCGCACAGATAAAGGCATCTACTGCTACACGAAAATGCCGTTTGGCTTGCGCAACGCAGGCGCAACTTATCAACGCCTAATGGACACAGTCTTCAGCGGGGATATTGGCAAAACTGCCGAAGTATACATGGATGACCTCGTCATCATGAGCCATGAAGAGGAGACAATGCTCAACAATATCCAGCGCACGTTCGATTCCTTACGTAGCGTGAACTTAAAACTTAACCCGACAAAATGCTCCTTCGGCATGGAAGAAGGAAAATTTTTGGGTTTCATAGTTACAAGAGACGGCTTTAAGGTTAATCCAGAAAAAGTGCAGGCCATCCAGCTAATGCCATCACCTGCAGCAGTCAAAGAAATGCAGAGGCTCGCCGGACGATTAGCAGCTCTGAACAAATTCTTGGCTAATCATGCGGCAAAATCTTATCCATTTATCACTACGCTGCGAAACTGCGGAAAGAAAACTCCTTTTCAATGGACACCTGAAGCAGAAGCAGCATTCAAGCAAATGAAAGAATGTTTAATTCAACTACCAACACTGACCGCACCAAAAGAAAACGAACCGTTAATCTTATATTTGCAGCCGCGGAAGTAGCGGTAGGCGCAGTATTAATGGTAGAACGGGAAAATATCCAGACTCCAATCTACTATATCAGCAAAATGCTCACTGGCCCCGAAACTCGTTACTCAATGATAGAAAAATTGGTTCTAGCACTAATACACGCATCCAGACGCTTGCGCAGGTACTTCTCAGGCCATGTCATCACAGTTGTCACGAATTATCATTTAGGCCAAATCTTGTCAAAACCTGATGTGGCGGGAAGATTAGCTAAATGGGCCATTGAGCTGGGAGGCTACAACATTTTTTACAGACCAAGACCATCAATCAAATGGCAAGTTCTAGCAGACTTCGCCACTGAAGTTCCCATCGATAAAATACAAGAATGTGAGGCAATCCAGAACCCAACACCTGTTTTCGGCGATAGAGTCTGGACCTTACACACAGATGGTGCTTCCAATGATGATGGAGCAAGAGCAGGTCTCCGATTAGTCAGTCCGGATAATCACGAACTTACATATGCCATACGCTTAGATTTCCAAAGTACCAACAATGAAGCAGAATACGAAGCATTTTTAGCAGGTCTCCGTCTAGCACTCAAAATGGGGGCAAGAAACCTTGAAGCCAACGTTGACTCAAAGCTAGTAGCCGAACAAGTTAACGGTCGTTATGATGCGAAAGGGGAAGCTATGGCGTTATACCTTGAACAAGCGCGGATGTTAATCAGCCAATTTCAAACATTCAGAGTTAATCACATAAACAGAAGCGAGAACAAGCACGCTGACGCGCTAAGCAAGTTAGCTGCTACCAGCTTTAAGCACTTAGCAAAGGAGGTATGCATAGAGGTATTATCCAACCCTTCCACTCATCTCAAGCAAGTAAGCGTCATAGAAATGGGAGATCCATCCTGGATGTCTCCAATTATCTTGTACCTTCAACACGGAAAACTTCCGGAAGGAAAGGCAGAAGCTCGAAAAATACAACACAAAGCAATAAATTACGAGATGGCGGATGGCGTCCTTTATCGAAAATCATTCATGGGCCCATTACTACGCTGTGTTGATAAAACAGACGCCCAATACCTAGTCAGAGAAATCCACGAGGGATTATGCGGGATACACGCGGGACCGCGCATGGTCGTGGCAAAAATAATGAGCGCCGGATACTACTGGCCAGGAATGCACATGGACGCAGTTGATCTATTAAGAAGATGCGAGGCATGTCAACGCCAAGCACCAAAGACACTCCGACCCAAAAATCCGCTAATTCCCGTTACTTCCGCCTGGCCATTCCAACAGCGGGGCATCGATCTTGTTAGCCCATTTCCTGACGCGCCGGGTGCAGTAAAATTCATCATCCTCGCGGTGGATTACTTCACAAAATGGGTGGAAGCTAAAGCTTTGGCCTCAACAACATCAATGGTAATCCGCAAATTTATATGGGAACATATCATTTGCAGATTTGGATTACCATTGCGCATTATTTCCGACAATGGTACAAACTTCGCCGCAGAAGATCTTCAAAAATGGTTCAAAGAAATGAAGATCGAGCACAACTTTGCCTCCGTGGCGCATCCTCAAGCGAACGGTCAGGTAGAAAGCGTAAACAAACAAATCGTTGACGGCATAAAAGCGCAACTTGGGACAGCGCGCAGAGGGTGGGTTGACGAACTTCCCAGCATCCTCTGGGCGCATCGAACAATGCCAAAGACTACCACCGGCGAAACTCCGTTCAGTCTAGTCTATGGGTCTGAGGCCGTCATTCCAGCTGAGATAGGTTTACCATCACCGCGCATGATAGCCATGGAAAAACAGAACAATGAACAAGAGCAAAGAATGGATTTGGATCTTCTGGAAGAGAGGCGTGAGAACGCCGCCATAACAGAAGCAAGGTACAAATCCAAGCTCGAAAAATATTACAATGCGCGCGTTCGTGTTTGCACCTTTGTCCCCGGCGATTTTCTCTTGCGCGACAATGAGGCTTCAAACGCTGAAAAGCCCGGCAAATTAGCGCCAAGATGGGAAGGACCATACGTCATTAACGAGGTCCTAGGCAAGGGGGCATATACCCTAAAAAGGATCGATGGGACCCTAGTCCCTCGCACCTGGAACGCACAACAGTTGTGCAGGTGTTACATATGAACCAAGTCTACAAAAGCGGAAAGAACATACAGGCAATGTATGTCTTTATTATGTCTTGTATCACAAGCCTTGCGCTCTTATCAATACAAACATCATTCTTACTTATATCACTGTTTATTACAAATTGCATGTAATTTCTTTGGTTCGCGCGAAAACAATATGGTCAAACATTGTACACCTCATGAACAGTCTAAAACAGGCAAGCTGTTGTGCCTTTTAGACAAACGTTCACACATGAGCAGAATACCATCCCTCATTCGCCTTACCTATCCAAAAGCAATTATACACATGCAACATATTGTAATCCGCACATACAAGAATTAAACCCTACGGGAGTAGAAGTATATCACAATATACATCATCAAAAAAGTGTAACATAAACACTTAACAAGATCATAGCAATGATCTTCAAAAAATTGTCTAGTACCAAAAACTTACAAAAGCATCAACAAAAGACGAAAACTGGTCCTAAGGTTAAACACCTAACCAGCATCGGAATCATCATCAACAACAGACACCTGCTCACTCCGACGAATTTTCCAGCGTTGATACACTAACCGGCATTCTCCTTTTTGAAGCATCGGGAACCGAGCCATCAACCCATCGGCATCCAACACAATACTAGCACCAGCAGTAACATCTGTATGCTGAAGAGCCTTGCAGTCAGAATCAACAACCGCCGGAGAAACAGGTTTAACCAGTTCTTTACCGGAATAGTAGTGAGTGGCGGTGAACAAGAAAGAAGTATAAGACCTTCAGCAGCTTCATACACCCTAAAAACATCCAGCAAGAGACGAGTATGGTAAGAACGTTTCATCTTTTTTGATAAGAATCAACTAGGACACAAGGTATCTCGAAAATTCATATATATAAAGAGAACTCAACCTCGGGAAAGGAGAAACCTACCCATCATTAACTATCAGAATTATCACATCCAAACGGCGCTACAGGAACCAGGGTCATTTCCTCATTAATGAAGTCTGTCAAGCGCCACTACAAATCTCAAGATCAAAGATAAAAATACCCACTCTTACTGCCAGTTGACGTCATTACATGTCAGAGCATGATTACAAAGTCACGTGTTTTCCCTTTTCCAACAAAATAAAGCTTCCAAGAGAAGATTTCTTACGTCTCGCGCCCAAAAAGCATTTCCCTTTCAAAAGTCCAGTGCTCCACTTATTTGCATAAGTACAACACTAGACTGGGGGGACCTGAAGGGGTAAGGTCCCAAAAACCTCATAAAAAGGATTTGAGACCATACCACAAACTGGCCTTTCAACCTTTTAACCTTGCGCGGCCGCGCATTGGTCTTACAAAAGGGAGAAAGTAATCAACAATTTATAGTCGCGCGCCCAAAGGAAAGCATAAAATCCTTGCGCCTTCTTCCATTAGCAAAGGATTAAAATCCTGAAGATCAATACTTCCGCCCAAATATCCAAACTTGGATATTATTTTGCCCAGACTTGGGATTTTTACATCTGTGTCCACACAGTAAGGTGTCACACTAGATTACAGCAGTAATCCTCTAGAAAGAATATGATCGTGCACCACCCAGACGGTTACAACCGTCTGGACACGTGTCATTACCACAGGCATCCCTGAAACGACAACGAAAGCATGCAATTGGAGAATGATCTCCACTTAATCACTTTCCACGTGGCAATCCCCCAGCCATATATCAAACCACGATCCGTGTGCATTCACAACGGATCGAGGCAACTTGACGTAGGATCAAAGAACTTAACGGAAGAAAATATAACCGCTACAGCGTTAGCATCTTCCGTCATCTTTTCAATAACAGGTTTTCCCTCCCAAACTCCCGGTTATAAATACGAGAACTGTTCAGGTATAAACTCAGATCACACTCACTTCTCAAATACTTTCTCTTCTTCATTACCAATACTTATTCTCACACCGGAGTCGGGTCAAGGAGAGAACCCTCTTCTCCCCTTGGCGAGGCTAACGGTGCTCTTTTTTGCAGAAGTTCGGCAACAACTGAATCAACCGAGAGAGAGCTAACCCATTTATGCGAATTCAAACCCCCTAGATATTTCGGTTCCGACCATTTATCTAGTGTTTCTTCAGACTGTTTGATTAATGTGATCATTTTATATTCAGCCACAACATTTTTTATATCTATGTCTGTGAAATCCTTCGCATCTATTAACTCTCCTCCCTCTTTTACTGGTTCAATGTATCCATTTTTCAGTTTTAACAAGCTTTCAGGAGTGAAAGCTTTTACCCAACCCTCAAATCTGTTTTTCCACCAGTTATAATCTTCAACTTTCATTAGCTTTGGTGGCTTCTGTTGGCTTCCGTACATATTCTCAAACTTCAAATTCTTTGAAATCTCTCTTGAATATTCTCTCATCTCAGATCTTCTATCTGACGATTCAGAAGTGAACACATTGTAGAATGTGTTGTAGAACTCTTCACCGCTGTTTGACATCTTCAATCACCTGAGAACAAACAAACAAACACAATCAGTTTAAACAATATCCAATAATCTGAAATAAACCAACACTTGATTGTTGTGAAATGATCTTGACGCGAAAACGTTCTTTTTCGAGTGAAATATGACACTCCTGCGAAATCAGTCTTTAACCAAACTATGTTCACTGGAGCGAAATCAAACAACCACACAATGAGCGAAATCACTTGATCCTTAAAAGCGAAATTAAATTTAACTTTGAGCGAAATCAGGATTCTGGTTGGAGCAAAATTCCACGTATGAGCGAAATTAATATTGACACATGAGCGAAATCATGTTGGACTTATGAGCGAAATCACATGTATCTATGAGCGAAATCACCCTAGAACCTTATGAGCGAAATCCCTTAGACCTAATCAGCAAAATCCCATCAATGTATGTACACATGAGCGAAATTAGATGGTCTTTGGGGCGAAATCTCATGAAATAACGTCCACTGGAGCGAAATCATGTGGATCTAAAAGCGAAATCACACATTGTCTGAATAAGCGAAATCAACTCGGAAAGCATTTTGGTCCATTTTTAAGTCAAATTTTGATATGAAACTTTCAAGGGTTTATCTATGTCCAATTATCTATAATCTGTGAAATTTTGAGCGAATTTTGACCGATAAATCTCTCTGAAATGATAAAAGAAGGTGTAGAAGACAGAAATTTGATGCAATTGAGCTAAACTCGTCCTCCTGAGCTCTGATACCACTTGTAGGATCGTTGTTGAACCCGAATGAGTCAATCAGAAGAGTCTTTGATCCGATTCAAAGGCGAAATCAATGAATACAGACGCTCAAACTAATTATAATGCCTCTTGTATTGATTTAACAGAGATTACAACCTGAGAACAATTTGGTAGCACTTCGTTACAATTTCCGAATCCGTACCAAATGAATGAAACAGTGCACCTTATATAGTTGAGCAGGTTTCGCTTATATGAACAAGTCCATATGAGCGAAATCTGATGCTACTGATTTCGCTTATATGGACATGTGACATATGAGCGAAATCTCTCCAAAACACCATATCCTGTTTCTCGAACCTCGTGCACTGATTATTCTAACCTATCCTATTCGATTACATGATACAAGACGAAGTCAATAGACGTAATGCACTAACACGTGTTCAAGTAGGAAAAAATCACTGCTGTGACTCCTATAGACTGTTGTGTTTCACATTGATCAAATACCGGAATGGAACCCCTTTTTCACTTGTTAAGCATCATTGGGACTCGCATGCACCCCACATTATTATTATCTGTGCACCCACAATAATATTGTGCTTTGCATGCTCATCTCAGCTCCTCCTAACTCATGTCAAATGGTTCCTCAAACTCAAGTAGCAAACAAAGAGCATCACGAAACGTGAGTCACAAATGTTTAGGGAAATACCACCCTATCAGTCATGTAACACATGCAAGTAATACTGGAATTCGTACTGTTGTGCTAAACGTGCAATCACATGCAATATCATATGTAAGTGTTCACTAGTTACATAGTACAATGAGCATACGAGAGACGAACCTTGCAATCTGGAGCTGAGTGTCATGGTCATATTCATGTTTTCAGAGCTGTTCGGTTATAGTCTGGTTTTATAAAAACGACTTTAAAAGCAAGTTCACTATAATCAGTGGCTCTGATACCAAACTGTCACACCCCCAAATTACCACCTGCGGAAACACCACGGGGCATGTGACGTACCAGGATCTAGCCACCAATCACATTGAACTCGGAATTGTATTTAAATAAAACTTCCATTCATTAACATAAAGTGTTAAAAATGTTACACATCATTCGTTGTATACAGCGGAAGCATAACTCGGTTGTTAAGTGTTTCATAAAACATGTGTACATAAACCATTAAGCTTGTACTGCGATTCCATGTATCTCGACCCATGACTACTCCAGCATCCCAGATAGCAAGTTCCAGAGATATACACCTACAGACCTGCAAGCATGCAGATGAGTGTGACAGACGACGCTGGTGAGTTCAAAGTTTAATTAACGCGTTTAGTTACCAGATATGTGTACAAAGCAGTTCAACGATTTGATTTGATGATGTTATTAACTTGATTACCGCAGATGGCTACAAGATGTGTTTGCCCAACCCCAATGCCTCTATCAAAGCATTGGTCAAGTGGTCAAGGTAATTAGTTCACGCCCGTCCTCCCTGGTACGGTGTGAGGGTGCCAATCCTAATAGCGCTATCAACTAATAACCTCGTTGCCTCCCCGGCAACTATCGTTAGATGTAAGGTGTGACAACTCGTATTTTGAACCTATCTTTGTGTAACGTTACGTGATTATGTGAACTTTATTTGAATAACAATGTATACGTGCCTTGTGTAAATTGTGTATTGTACGAATGTTATATTATGTGTGTATGCTGGTATGAACCGAACCGCACAACACACACACGATCGCACAAGCCCACTTATGGCCGTATCTCTTGTAATCGGACCACAAGGGGAGCCCATGTATGGGTTCGGCCCACTCTCCTTATACGCATAACACTTAGGGGTAGTAACCACCTCTCACTTTTACCAAAAAAATCACAACACACACAAAACCCTAGTGCTCTCCTCTCTCTCGCTAAGCCGACGGCAAGCATCCCCTTTCTCTCCAAGATCGTTCTTCGAATTGGATCACCCTCTATCTTTCGGTTAGTGTGTTGTTTGTGATTTCTTGTTGATTGATGTCATGATTCCATGCTTAGATTAAACCAATTAGGGTTGTATATGTGATGATAAGCTAGGAACCGTATGTGATGTTCTTGTAAATGATATTGCATAATAACAAGCTAGAACCGATTTGATGTTATTAGGTTGCTATGTCTTGTTTTCGGATTGATTGGCGTGATGATTTAAGTTCTGAATGAATGTAATCGGGTATGTTATTGTTGTTGTTCGGCTTTCATGTGATGTTAAGATTAAACATGTGCAACCGGGTGAATGTCTATGAATCGGACCGAATCACATGAGTTGTTAGTTACTGTTTATGCTTTGAATCATGATTAGGGTTTATATGGATTAAAAGATAATTGTCTTGTTTGATCGAAAATCACCATGATTGAAACTGATTATCTGTTGATTGATTTGTAAAATTGGAAACTGATTAAATTATGTAACTGATTGCCATGATTTTCGGGTAATTTAAATGGATCGCACAAGGGGCTCTGATCGCATAAGAGACCCCATCACAATAGACTAGTCCACTCGCACAAGGAGTCTAGTCGCACAAGATGTCTTCACTCGCACAAGGCTTGCTGGATCACACGAGATGTAATGTTGTTATGCTGTTGGGCCGAACAAGCCCAAACTTAGTCGCACAACCCAAGCAGATCGCACAAGTCTGCTCGGATCGCACAAGTCACTTACGTGTTATTTAATTGGGCCGAGAATGTGTTATTGATCCGTTATTTAATTAGGCCGAGAATGTGTTATTGATCCGTTATGATAATTGGGCCGGGATATGTTGGATCGCACAACATGCTGTGGATCGCACAACATGTTGGGCCGAGTACCATTGGGCTTAGACATTTAAATCGCACGAGCTGAATGTATTGTTTGACTGTTAAAATGCTGCCATGATCTTTACGTGCTCGTAACGTGTTAACTTGTGTGAAACATACGTGGAATACTTGAGTCAAAACCTGACTTGTATGGTAACCCTGTTAGGACGTGGTTGACCACTCTTAGTTCAAGAAACCTTTTGTGTATCTGCCGAGCAAACCAAGGTGAGTTCACACAGCCAAGGCATGGGGTTCCCAGGGTGGGAATGGGATTTGGATGATTTATTCGTACATACTTAGTTAATAGAACCTAATGATATGGTCCTCGGGTGAGGAAGAGTAATGATAAGATACGGCTAGACTAGTATACCAATTGAACTGATCTTCGCACACACGCCAGGGGTTGGCCGCGATATTATGACTAATCATTCGCACACATGCCTAGGAAGGCCGCGAACTATACATACTAAAACTTCGCACACATGCCAGGGTGGCCGCGATACAAATATACATAGTCTAGGATATTTGGGGAATATTTCCCCTAATCTTCGCATACATGCCGAGAAGGCTGCGATGAACATAATGCTACTCATACTGTGTCACACCCCCAAAATCCCACCTGCGGAGTACTACCGCTTGGAGGTGTGACTGACCAGGATCCAGCCACCAATCATACTGAACAAGCATATAAGTAGTTATAAAAGTCTAACCAATACGATTGGTGTTTCAAAACAATTAAGTTTAAGTTGCAAGCGGAAGCATAAGTTTAAAGTTATAACATAAGTTCAAAAGTTTCAAGTTTAACATAGCACGTAGCAATCCGTGTCCCACAACGATCCTCCTCCATGCAAGTTCCAGCTCAGTACCTATGGTCCTGCAAAGCATGTAGTAACGAGTCAACAACTAGTTGAGTGAGTTCACGGTTGGGTGTTCGTTTTAGTTGTTTCGAAAACAGTTTACTTTATCTGGCATCCTGCCGTGGGGGTTACCCCATAGTTTAAAAACGTGACATGTTCATTCCCAGTTACTCCGGCACTCCAGCCGTGGGGGCTACCCCATGTTTAGTTATCAGGCATTTCGGCCGTGGGGGCTACCCCATGCGTACACTAGACTCGTTACCATATCGACTGCTGACTGTAGTCATGTTTATGTGCCCTGAAAACATCAATGTCTATCATCATTGACGTGCCCCAGATCCATTAGTTCACGCCCGTCCTCTGCGGCACGGTGTGAGGCTTGTCAGACCTAAATAGCGCTATCTAACTAATGACCCGCTCGCCATTGGCCCGGCGATTAGTCGATACAAAAAGGAGGGACTTCGTGATAGAGTTTTAGTCTAGTACGTTTATCCGTCCATACGGACGAGGAATCACATTCCTGAACCACTGACGTCCTACCCAAGGAGGACGAGGAATCCACGTTCCTTAACCCCGTTCCCAACCCAGGGAATCCCATGCTTTGTAGAGGGTGTGAACTCACCTTGGTTTGCTCGGCAGTTAATCACAGAAAGTCAATCAAGTCGCAAGTAGTCAATAACGTCCTAACATGGATATCACTTATAATCAGATTCAAACCAAGCAGTGCACGAATGTTCAACACGTATGGCAAAACGTTTAACATACACAGTTCACAGTTATCATTCAAACACAGCCCAAAGTCTAAGTGTGAGGCCCAGACAGTTGGGCTCGTGATAACAGGCCCAAATAACACATCAACAGTAGCACAGAAGTTCATAAATTCGGCCCACTAACTTAGGCCCAAAGTGTGGTCTCGAGTCGCAACCGGACTCGCAAGCATGGTTTCGAGTCATGCTGTGTGTGCTGATCTCAGGTGGTTGCGAGTCGCAACCGGTGTCGCAACCATGGTTTCGGCTTGTCATGCTGAGGTCTCGAGTCGCAACGGGACTCGTAACCTGTGGTCTCGGCTTGTCCTGTTATGGTTGCGAGTCGCAACCGCGTGGTTTCGAGTTGTCACGCCGTGGTTGCGAGTCGCAACTGGGTGATTGCGAGTCGGTATGCTGTCATTTTCACGTTCAGTGTTGATGCAGATATAGTCAGATTAATGGTACAATTTAATCAGGCCCAAATCAGGAAACTACCAATAGAATTTCACTAACATGTTTTCCTAATCAGGTTATTGGTCAAAGTGGATCAAAATCACAAGGGTTTTCAATCTTCAACTATCATTCAAATTGTTCTTCACATGTTCAAACACATATTCATCAAGTTCATAACATAAACAACTCTCATTCAACCATATTATGCATTTTCGGACAATAGTTATAACACCACACTAGATATCAATACTCATCTTGCTAGTAACACATTCTTAACTAAGTTTTGCCATTAACATAAACTAGTCCGATTTCATGAATATCAACATAAATGGTTCAAACTTCCTTTAAACACAAAATATCACAACTCTATATGAAGATGTGTTAACCGATTATCAACATTGCACATATAATATCATCATTTGTTAACAAGTAGCAAATTATTTCTCATGTATAACCAACCTAACCTTCAAACCCTAGACATAACATGAATCACCAACATTCAACAAAACATCAAGAACACTAACCGGTTGATGGGTTTCGAGGGTGTGTGTGAAGCTTCTAGCCGAGTCGAGTGTGAGCCGATCCAAACTTCAAAGATCCGAAAATGATGGAGTGTGTTTGTGTTCTAGAGTTTTTTTTTTTTAAGTGAGAGAGAAGTAGGAGAGTGTGTGTGTTCTAATGTTCAACAAATGACAAAAACTAACTAAGGTGTGGTTTATATAGGCTAGTTCAAGTGGTGCACCCTTAGTGGGTTTCGAGTGGGGGTTTACGGCCCAATGGCCCAACCGGCCACTAGGTTCTTGGCCCAAAGGCCCATTCGGTCACTATTCACTCGAGACCTCATGGTCTCGAGTCGGGTTCTTTGTTCTCGGGTTGGGTTCTCGGCTCGCATATAACACATACAAATATATATAGTGCACACATAACAAGCACATATCACATAAAAAGGTTCACGTTATCATTGTCGACTAATCACATAACGTACAAGTAAGTTACATCAAGACACAACGAAAGGTTCTAGATTTCGAGTTGTCACATCATCCCCAAGTTGAAAGAAATTTCGTCCCGAAATTTGATGGCACTCACTGAGGAAGCTAGTTAGGTTGCAAGGTTCTCCCGGTTTTCCTGGGGTGTCACATCCACCCCCCGTTGATCTGGAATTTCGTCCCGAAATTCCGTAGCTTCAGCCTCAGTAGCGTTGGTACTGTTCTCGAACAGTTGGGGATACTTTTGTTTCATCCGATCTTCGCGCTCCCAGGTGAACTCTGGACCGCGACGTGAGTTCCAACGAACTCGAACAAGAGGTATTCTAGTGCTCTTGAGGACCTTAACATCCCGGTCCGTGATCTCGACTGGTTCTTCGACGAATTTCAACTGTTCGTCGATCGTGAGTTCCTTCAGAGGAACTACGTGCGTCTCATCTGACAGACACTTCTTCAGATTTGACACATGGAAAACGTTGTGAACTGCACCGAGTTCTGCTGGTAATTTCAGTCTGTAGGCCACCTTGCCTATTTTCTCAAGAATTTCGAAAGGTCCAACGTATCGTGGGTTAAGTTTGCCGCGTTTACCAAAACGAACCACACCCTTCCAGGGTGAAACTTTGAGTAATACCCGCTCCCCAACCTGGAGCTCAAGTGGTTTCCTGCCCTTATCGGCGTATGCCTTCTGACGGTCACGAGCGGCCGCCATGCGTTGTCGTATTTGAGCAATCCGCTCAGTAGTGTCTACTACATGTTCTGGACCAGTGATCTGACTATCCCCCACCTCTGCCCAACAGAGGGGTGACCGGCATTTACGTCCGTACAATGCCTCAAACGGAGCAGCTTTAATGCTGGTGTGGTAGCTGTTATTATACGAGAATTCCACGAGTGGCAGATGCCTTTCCCAGCTGTTGCCAAAGTCGATTACACAAGCGCGAAGCATGTCTTCTAAGGTCTGGATAGTTCGCTCGGACTGCCCGTCCGTCTGTGGGTGATACGCTGTGCTCATATCTAGACGTGAGCCAAAAGACTTGTGCATTGCCTGCCACAGTTCCGAAGTAAAACGTGCATCTCGATCAGAGATAATAGAAGTGGGCACCCCGTGCCTCGAAACAACTTCCTTGAGGTATATTTCTGCTAAAGTGGAGAACTTATCCGTTTCCTTGATTGCCAAGAAGTGTGCGGATTTCGTGAGTCGATCCACGATCACCCAGATAGTATCGTTTCCGCGCTGTGATCTAGGTAGGCCAGTAACGAAATCCATGGAAATTTGCTCCCATTTCCATTGTGGTATCTCTGGTTGCTGAAGTAGGCCTGAGGGTTTCTGGTATTCTGTCTTGACTCGCGCACAAGTCAAACACTTGCTGACGTATGTTGCTATGTGGGCCTTCATGCTAGGCCACCAATACGTAGTTTTAATATCGTGGTACATCTTATCCGAACCAGGGTGTACCGAGTAGCGAGATTTGTGCGCTTCATCCATCACAAGTTCTCGTAAGTCGCCATAGAGTGGGACCCAAATGCGTCCTGTTACATAATAAGCACCGTCTTCCTTCTGTTCTAAGCGTTGCCTTGACCCGCGTAGGGCTTCGGCTCTAATGTTTTCTGGTTTCAGTGCTTCTATCTGAGCAGCTCGTATCTGCGAAGGTAGACTAGAATGGATCGTGAGTTGTAAGGCTCTTACACGCTTAGGCGTAGTGTCCTTTCGACTGAGGGCGTCTGCCACAACATTGGCCTTGCCCGGGTGATACCTGATAGAGCACTCGTAATCATTCAGCAGTTCGACCCATCGTCGTTGCCGCATATTCAGTTCCTTCTGCTTGAATATGTGTTCTAAACTTCTGTGGTCGGTGTAGATGGCGCACTTGGTTCCGTACAGGTAATGCCGCCATAGTTTAAGTGCGAAAACAACAGCTCCCAGCTCTAAATCATGTGTCGTGTAGTTCTTCTCGTGAACTTTAAGTTGTCGTGAGGCGTAAGCTATAACTTTATCTCGTTGCATCAATACACAACCAAGACCTTGAATTGATGCATCACAGTAAACCACAAAATCGTCTGTGCCCTCTGGCAGTGAAAGGATAGGTGCACTACAAAGTCTATCCTTTAGATGCTGAAAAGCTAACTCTTGTGCATTTCCCCAATGATAGACAACGCCTTTCTGCGTTAGTAAGGTGAGAGGCTGCGCGATCTTAGAAAAATCCTTAATGAATCTCCTGTAGTAACCTGCCAATCCCAAAAATTGGCGAATTTCCTTTGGTGTACGAGGCGCAGGCCAGTTCTTAATAGAGTCCACTTTGGATGGATCAACGTGAATCCCATCCTTGTTCACCACATGCCCTAGGAAATGGACTTCACGAAGCCAGAAGTCGCATTTCGAGAACTTTGCGTAAAGCTGTTCCTTCCGAAGGAGTTCCAGAATAAGTCGTAGATGCTGTTCGTGCTCTTCTTTGCTCTTAGAATAGATCAGGATGTCGTCGATGAAGACAATAACAAACTTGTCCAGGTACGGCTTGCACACTCGATTCATCAAATCCATAAAAACTGCCGGTGCGTTTGTCAGCCCAAATGGCATGACCAAAAACTCATAGTGCCCATATCGAGTTCTAAAGGCTGTCTTAGAGACATCCTCTTCTCGAACTCTCAGCTGGTGATATCCCGATCTCAGATCGATCTTTGAATAGTAGCTCGACCCCTGCAACTGGTCGAACAAGTCGTCAATGCGCGGTAGAGGATAACGGTTCTTCACAGTCACCTTGTTGAGTTCACGATAGTCGATACACATCCTAAAGGTACCGTCCTTTTTCTTCACGAAAAGTACTGGAGCTCCCCAAGGCGATGAGCTAGGACGAATAAAACCCTTATCCAAGAGTTCTTGTAGTTGCGTGGAGAGTTCTTCCAATTCTGATGGCGCTAATCGATAAGGTGCACGGGCTACAGGCGCAGCTCCAGGAGCTAGATCAATCTGAAACTCAACTTGGCGATGGGGCGGAAGACCAGGTAATTCCTCAGGAAATACCTCAGGATAGTCGCGTACAACGGGAAAATCTTCTAACTTCTTCTCCTTTTCTGTGGTATCAGTAACTAGTGTCAAAATCGCAGTGTGGCCCTTTCGTAAGCATTTCTGAGCCTTAAGAAGAGAGATGATGTTCTCAACAGCACTTCTCTTGTCGCCACGAATCATGAGAGGTTCACTACCTAAACCAGGAATACGAACGATCTTCTCGTTGCAAAGAATCTCTGCTCGGTGTTGGGATAACCAGTCCATCCCAATGACAACGTCGAAACTACCCAAGACAATAGGAATAAGATCAATAGAGAAGGTCTGGTTAGCGAGAATAAGCTGGCAACCTTTGACTACGTGTGAGGCTTCCAAACTCTTACCATTAGCTAGCTCTACAGTGTGCTTGTCGCTCAGGGATGTTGGAATACGCTTAAGCATCTTACTAACTTCTAGTGACACATAGCTAGTATCGGCACCCGAATCAAATAAGACTGTAACATAAAAGTCATCGAGAAGGAACTTACCCGTCACCACGTTGGGATCATTCCTTGCTTCACCTTGACCAATCACGAACACTCGTCCCCTAGCACCATTGTTGTTGTTCCCATTGTTACCATTCCCCTGATTGTTGTTGTTGTTGTTCTGGTTCAGTTGGGGACAATCTTTCTTGAAATGGCCTTCAGCTCCACACTGAAAGCATCCTTTGTTGTTACCCTGCTGCTGTCGCTGGTTCTGCTGAGGTTGCTGACGATTCTGATTGACGGGGTATGCGCTTCTGCAATCCTTTGCAACATGACCAGGCTTGTTGCATCGATGACAGTTGCCCCTGGCGCATGGCCCACTGTGGTGTAGGCTGCAACGATTGCACTTGGGGTGATTCCCCTTGTATCCACCATGACTTTGACCACTAGACGACTGCTGACTGGGGCTCTTGTGATCGTCCGTCTTTCTCTGCTGAGACTGAGTTTGCACAGAAGTCGAACCCCTGCTTGAAGTTCCATCCCATTTCCGTTTATCCCCACTAGAAGTACCAGAAGTAGTTGCAGCACCTATACGCTTCGGTAACTTGTTCTGCTCCACCGCTTGATCAGTAAGACGGTGAGCCAATTGTACAACCTGCTGGATAGTAGTCAAGTTCGCTGAAGTCACATGACTTTGAATCTCTGGCACCAAGCCCTTGAGGTAGAGTTCAATTCGCTTATACGGAGGATCCACCATAGTAGGACACAACAAGGCAAGCTCATGCGATCTCTTAGTGTATGCCTCAATCTCTGACCCAGACATCTTGAGATTGTAGAACTCATCTTCCAGTTTGTGAATGTCGTCACGACTGCAGTATTCCTCCCTGATCATTTCCTTGAAGTTTTCCCATGGGGTGGCGTTGGCAGCAACCAACCCTAACATCTGCACTTGAGCATTCCACCATGTGAGGGCCAAACCCTCGAGAGTACCAGTAGCATACTTTACCCTGCGCGCTTCAGGGCATTCACACATTTCGAACACAGACTCCAGTTTCTCAAACCAGTGTAGGAGACCTACTGCTCCTTCAGTGCCGCTAAAAGTTGTGGGTCGACAGTCCATAAAGGTCTTAAAAGTGCACACCGGTGCCTGAGCATATTGACCTAAGGTAGGTGAAAGAAAAGACAGAGTTTAACACAAAGGTTGGTTCACGAGAGTAGGATCCAAATGATCCTAGAACAATTTCGGACTGCAGGATATACCTCCTGCGTGTGCAGCTGCAAGCGCTGTGGCAACTCGTTCGTTGATCAAAGCCGTCAACTGGGCTTGTGTCATGTTAACGCGTCCAGACATGGTTCTTCATAATAAGAGTAATACGTGTGAGAGAGGTTCGCGAAAGTACGATAGTAGGACAGAGTAAGCACGCACGTTTTCAAACAACAGTAGCTATACTAATCAAGCATACCATGAGCAATATACTACGCAACTAACAAGTAGGCAATATACATACATCATATTACCTAGAACGTCGAGCCTTGCATGAGGAGCGAAGTGTCGTTGTGGACCGTTGAGCACTAAACCGGTTATAGTCTGGTTTTAACAAAAACGTTTCTCCTTTATTAAAACCAAGTTCACTATAACCAATGGCTCTGATACCAATCTGTCACACCCCCAAAATCCCACCTGCGGAGTACTACCGCTTGGAGGTGTGACTGACCAGGATCCAGCCACCAATCATACTGAACAAGCATATAAGTAGTTATAAAAGTCTAACCAATACGATTGGTGTTTCAAAACAATTAAGTTTAAGTTGCAAGCGGAAGCATAAGTTTAAAGTTATAACATAAGTTCAAAAGTTTCAAGTTTAACATAGCACGTAGCAATCCGTGTCCCACAACGATCCTCCTCCATGCAAGTTCCAGCTCAGTACCTATGGTCCTGCAAAGCATGTAGTAACGAGTCAACAACTAGTTGAGTGAGTTCACGGTTGGGTGTTCGTTTTAGTTGTTTCGAAAACAGTTTACTTTATCTGGCATCCTGCCGTGGGGGTTACCCCATAGTTTAAAAACGTGACATGTTCATTCCCAGTTACTCCGGCACTCCAGCCGTGGGGGCTACCCCATGTTTAGTTATCAGGCATTTCGGCCGTGGGGGCTACCCCATGCGTACACTAGACTCGTTACCATATCGACTGCTGACTGTAGTCATGTTTATGTGCCCTGAAAACATCAATGTCTATCATCATTGACGTGCCCCAGATCCATTAGTTCACGCCCGTCCTCTGCGGCACGGTGTGAGGCTTGTCAGACCTAAATAGCGCTATCTAACTAATGACCCGCTCGCCATTGGCCCGGCGATTAGTCGATACAAAAAGGAGGGACTTCGTGATAGAGTTTTAGTCTAGTACGTTTATCCGTCCATACGGACGAGGAATCACATTCCTGAACCACTGACGTCCTACCCAAGGAGGACGAGGAATCCACGTTCCTTAACCCCGTTCCCAACCCAGGGAATCCCATGCTTTGTAGAGGGTGTGAACTCACCTTGGTTTGCTCGGCAGTTAATCACAGAAAGTCAATCAAGTCGCAAGTAGTCAATAACGTCCTAACATGGATATCACTTATAATCAGATTCAAACCAAGCAGTGCACGAATGTTCAACACGTATGGCAAAACGTTTAACATACACAGTTCACAGTTATCATTCAAACACAGCCCAAAGTCTAAGTGTGAGGCCCAGACAGTTGGGCTCGTGATAACAGGCCCAAATAACACATCAACAGTAGCACAGAAGTTCATAAATTCGGCCCACTAACTTAGGCCCAAAGTGTGGTCTCGAGTCGCAACCGGACTCGCAAGCATGGTTTCGAGTCATGCTGTGTGTGCTGATCTCAGGTGGTTGCGAGTCGCAACCGGTGTCGCAACCATGGTTTCGGCTTGTCATGCTGAGGTCTCGAGTCGCAACGGGACTCGTAACCTGTGGTCTCGGCTTGTCCTGTTATGGTTGCGAGTCGCAACCGCGTGGTTTCGAGTTGTCACGCCGTGGTTGCGAGTCGCAACTGGGTGATTGCGAGTCGGTATGCTGTCATTTTCACGTTCAGTGTTGATGCAGATATAGTCAGATTAATGGTACAATTTAATCAGGCCCAAATCAGGAAACTACCAATAGAATTTCACTAACATGTTTTCCTAATCAGGTTATTGGTCAAAGTGGATCAAAATCACAAGGGTTTTCAATCTTCAACTATCATTCAAATTGTTCTTCACATGTTCAAACACATATTCATCAAGTTCATAACATAAACAACTCTCATTCAACCATATTATGCATTTTCGGACAATAGTTATAACACCACACTAGATATCAATACTCATCTTGCTAGTAACACATTCTTAACTAAGTTTTGCCATTAACATAAACTAGTCCGATTTCATGAATATCAACATAAATGGTTCAAACTTCCTTTAAACACAAAATATCACAACTCTATATGAAGATGTGTTAACCGATTATCAACATTGCACATATAATATCATCATTTGTTAACAAGTAGCAAATTATTTCTCATGTATAACCAACCTAACCTTCAAACCCTAGACATAACATGAATCACCAACATTCAACAAAACATCAAGAACACTAACCGGTTGATGGGTTTCGAGGGTGTGTGTGAAGCTTCTAGCCGAGTCGAGTGTGAGCCGATCCAAACTTCAAAGATCCGAAAATGATGGAGTGTGTTTGTGTTCTAGAGTTTTTTTTTTTTAAGTGAGAGAGAAGTAGGAGAGTGTGTGTGTTCTAATGTTCAACAAATGACAAAAACTAACTAAGGTGTGGTTTATATAGGCTAGTTCAAGTGGTGCACCCTTAGTGGGTTTCGAGTGGGGGTTTACGGCCCAATGGCCCAACCGGCCACTAGGTTCTTGGCCCAAAGGCCCATTCGGTCACTATTCACTCGAGACCTCATGGTCTCGAGTCGGGTTCTTTGTTCTCGGGTTGGGTTCTCGGCTCGCATATAACACATACAAATATATATAGTGCACACATAACAAGCACATATCACATAAAAAGGTTCACGTTATCATTGTCGACTAATCACATAACGTACAAGTAAGTTACATCAAGACACAACGAAAGGTTCTAGATTTCGAGTTGTCACATACTGTTACAATTACTGAACTGTACACTGTGAACTCGCTCAACTAGTTGTTTACTCTCTGCTGCATGCCTTGCAGGACCTTAGGTACCTATGGAGCTTGCACAGGGAGGAGCAGGTCGTTGTGGGCATGGATCGTGAATGCTTATTAAACGTTTATGACATTACACACTTAATACTTATGTTTGGGTTTTTACATTTATGCTTCCGCTACACTTGATTATGTTGGTTTTGAAAACACCTTTCGTATTGTTGAATAACGATTACTACTTATTTACATGTTCAATATGATTGGTGGCTTGATCCTGCTCATGTCGCTCCTCCAAGCGGTGGTACTCCGCGGGTGGATTTTAGGGGTGTGACAGATTGGTATCAGAGCCATTGGTTATAGAGAACTAGGTTTTAATATGGAAAAACGTTTTATTAAAACCAGACTATAACAAGAACAGTGCTCTCAACGATCCACAACGACGCTTCGCTCCACGTGCAAGACTCGACATCCTAGGTAATATGGTTTATGTTTATTACCTGCATGTTAGAACTACATAGAACTTTGCTCGTAGTACGCTTGGATACACATGACTCTATTACATGAGAATACTTATGTGCTTACACTCTTCTGTCATCGCACTACTCGCGAACCATTCTCACTTATGCTACTTTTACTATGAAGATCTTGTCTGGACGAATTAACATGACTCAAGCCCAGTTGACGGCTCTCATTAACGAACAAGTTGCTGCGGCACTTGCAGCCGCACAAGCAGGAGGTATATCCTGTAGTCATAACTCACACTAGGATTTTTAGATCCTACACTCCTAAACCAACCCTCGTGTTTAACTTTGTCCTATTCGTACACAATAGGTCAACACGCACAGCAACCTGTCTGCACTTTCAAGAACTTCATGGACTGTCGTCCAAGCACATTCAGTGGCACAGAAGGAGCAGTGGGACTACTCCATTGGTTTGAGAAGCTCGAGTCAGTGTTCGAGATGTGTGAATGCCCTGAGGCTCGCAGGGTCAAGTACGCCACTGGTACGTTGGAAGGAATCGCGCTAACCTGGTGGAACGTGCAAGTTCAGATTCTAGGGTTGGCAACTGCTAACGCCACCCCTTGGAACGATTTTAAAGAACTCATCAAACGTGAATACTGCACGCGGGATGACATCCACAAGTTGGAAGATGAGTTTTACCATCTGAAAATGACGGGGTCGGAAATCAAAGCCTATACGAAACGGTCGAACGAACTGGCCATCTTGTGTCCAACCATGGTGGACCCTCCAATCAAGCGTATCGAATTGTACCTCAAGGGTCTAGCCTCAGAGATTCAGAGCCATGTTACATCGGCAAACCTTGATAATATCCAAGACATCCAGCGTCTTGCTCATCGCCTTATAGATCAGGCAGTGGAACAGAACAAGCTGCCCAAACGCGTCAGTGCTACCACTCCAGCTGTTACTCCTGCTACACTTAGCGACAACAAACGAAAATGGGATGGGGATTCCAGCAGGGGATCAGTTTCCGTTCAGTCTCAAGCACAGAAGCGCAAGACAAATGACTACCAGAATCCGAGTCAGCAATCATCCGGCAGTCAAGGGCAGGGTGGATATCGGGGATTTCACCCACTATGTAATAAGTGTAACAGACACCATAGTGGACGGTGTCGCAAAGAACGTTGTCAGAGATGCCTCAAGTTAGGGCATGAAGCTAAAGACTGTAGGAGTGCGAGACCCGCAAATCAGAACCAGCAATTGCAACTGCCAGCTCCATAGAACCCACAGCAGCAGCCACAGCGTGGGAACCGGGGGTGTTTCCAGTGTGGGGCTGAAGGTCATTTGAAACGCGATTGCCCTCAAGTGAACCAGAACCAAAATCGCAACAACAACAATCACCAGGTCAATGGGAACAACAATAACGGGGGAAACAACAACAATGGCAACGAAGCAAGGGGACGTGCATTCGTACTGGGACGAGGAGACGCAATGAACGATCCCAATGTAGTTATGGGTAAGTTTCTTCTCGACGATATTTATGTTACTGTTTTATTTGATTCGGGTGCGGATACAAGTTATATATCGTTGAAAGCCAGTAAATTGCTAAAACGTGCACCAACACTCTTAACCACCAAACATGTAGTAGAATTAGCTAATGGTAAGAGTCTAGAAGCCACGCAGGTAGTCAGGGGTTGTAGTATTGTCTTAGCCGGTCAAGCTTTCTCCATCGACCTTATTCCCATAGTCCTGGGTAGTTTCGATATCGTTATAGGGATGGATTGGTTATCCCAACATCAGGCAGAAATCTTATGCAGCGAGAAGATCATCCGTATTCCCCGTTCTAGTCAAGAACCTCTCGAAGTTCAAGGCGACAAGAGTGGTGCTGTGGTCGGCATCATCTCTTTCTTGAAGGCTCAGAGATGTTTGCGGAAGGGTCACACCGCTATTTTGGCACTCGTTACTGAAGCATCAACGAAAGAAAGGAAATTGGAAGACATTCCAGTTGTACGCGACTTCCCTCAGGTGTTTCCTGAAGATTTACCTGGTCTACCGCCTCATCGTCAGGTCGAATTTCAAATCAAGCTCGCTCCAGGAGCAGCACCCATAGCTCGAGCACCGTATCGACTAGCTCCAACTGAACTAGAAGAGCTGTCAAAGCAGCTGCAAGAGCTCTTGGAAAAAGGTTTATTCGTCCAAGCTCTTCGCCTTGGGGAGCTCCAGTATTATTTGTGAAAAAGAGGGACGGTACTTTCAGGATGTGCATAGACTACCGCGAACTGAACAAGGTGACGGTGAAGAACCGTTATCCTCTTCCGTGTATAGACGACTTATTCGACCAGTTGCAAGGGTCGTGCTACTACTCCAAGATAGACTTGAGGTCAGGATACCATCAGCTGAGAGTCCGGGATGAGGACGTCTCCAAGACCGCATTCAGAACTCGCTATGGCCACTACGAGTTTCTTGTCATGCCGTTCGGTTTAACGAACGCGCCTGCCGTATTTATGGATCTTATGAACAGGGTGTGCAAACCCTACTTAGACAAATTCGTGATAGTTTTCATTTATGACATTCTAATTTACTCCAAGAGTCAGGAGGAGCACGGGCAGCATCTACGATTGATCTTGGAACTCCTTCGAAAGGAACAGTTGTACGCCAAGTTTTCAAAATGCGACTTCTGGCTTCGTGAAGTCCACATTCTAGGCCACATAGTAAACAAGGATGGGATCCATGTTGATCCATCCAAGGTAGACTCGATCAGGAACTGGCCTGCACCACGTACACCAACGGAAATACGCCAATTCTTGGGTTTGGCGGGATACTACAGACGGTTCATCAAGGATTTCTCAAAGATTGCTCAGCCACTTACACTACTGACACAGAAGGGTGTCACCTACCGTTGGGGCAACACTCAGGAAACCGCTTTTCAGCATTAAAGGATAGACTTTGCAGTGCACCTATCCTCTCATTGCCAGAGGGCACGGACGATTTCGTGGTATACTGTGATGCATCCATCCAGGGCCTTGGATGTGTGTTAATGCAGCGCGACAGGGTCATTGCTTACGCTTCGCGCCAACTTAAGGTTCACGAACGGAACTACACGACGCACGATTTAGAGCTGGGAGCTGTTGTTTTCTCGCTTAAGATATGGCGACACTACCTGTACGGTACCAAGTGCACTATCTACACCAATCACAGGAGTCTCGAGCATATCCTTAAGCAAAAGGATTTGAATATGCGTCAACGAAGATGGGTCGAACTTTTGAACGATTACGAATGCGCCATCAAGTACCATCCAGGCAAAGCCAATGTTGTGGCTGACGCCCTCAGTCAGAAAGACACTCTACCTAAACGTGTACGAGCATTGCAGCTTACAATCCAATCTAGCCTTCCTGTACAGATACGAAATGCTCAGGTAGAAGCATTGAAACCAGAAAATGTCAGGGCTGAAGCCTTACGTGGCTCAAGGCAACGATTAGAACAGAAGGAAGACGGCGCCTACTATGTAACGGGGCGTATTTGGGTCCCACTTTATGGAGACTTACGCGAGCTGGTAATGGATGAAGCGCACAAGTCTCGCTACTCGGTACATCCAGGGTCGGATAAAATGTACCACGACATCAGAACCACGTATTGGTGGCCTAGCATGAAGGCCCACATCGCTACCTATGTCAGCAAGTGCTTGACTTGTGCAAAAGTCAAGGCAGAGTATCAGAAACCAGCAGGCTTACTTCAGCAACCAAAGATACCACAGTGGAAATGCGAGGAAATTTCCATGGATTTCGTTACTGGTCTGCCTAGATCTCAGCGCGGGAACGATACTATTTGGGTGATCGTGGATCGACTCACCAAGTCTGCTCACTTCCTAGCAATCAAAGAAACAGACAAGTTTTCCACACTAGCAGACATATACTTGAAAGAAGTAGTCTCAAGGCATGGGGTGCCCACCTTTATCATTTTGGATCGCGATGCACGATTCACATCAGAACTATGGCAAGCAGTGCACAAAGCCTTTGGCTCTCGGTTAGATATGAGCATGGCTTATCACCCTCAGACGGATGGACAGTCTGAGCGCACGATTCAAACTCTAGAAGACATGCTTCGGGCATGTGTCATTGATTTCGGCAACAGCTGGGAAAAGCATCTCCCTTTGGTGGAGTTCTCGTACAATAACAGTTATCACACCAGCATACAAGCCGCTCCATTCGAGGCATTGTACGGACGTAAATGCCGGTCACCTCTCTGTTGGGCAGAGGTGGGGGATAGTCAGATCACGGGTCCAGAACTTATAGTGGACACCACGGAAAAGATTGCACAAATACGACAACGCATGGCGGCAGCACGCGACCGTCAGAAAGACTACGCGGATAAGCGTAGGAAGCCCTTGGAATTTCAGGTCGGGGACCGGGTTTTACTCAAAGTCTCACCCTGGAAGGGTGTGGTTCGTTTTGGCAAACGGGGCAAACTTAATCCGCGGTATGTCGGACCATTCGAGATAATAGAAAGAATAGGCAAAGTAGCCTACAGACTGAACCTACCAGCTGAACTCGGGGCAGTTCACAATGTCTTTCACGTGTCGAATCTGAAGAAATGCTTGTCAGATGAGACCCTCATAATCCCTTTGAAAGAGCTCACTATTGACGAACAGTTGCACTTCGTCGAGGAACCAGTTGAAATCACGGACCGGGATGTTAAGGTCCTCAAGCACAAGAGAATCCCTCTTGTTCGAGTTCGTTGGAACTCCCGTCGTGGCCCAGAGTTCACCTGGGAACGCGAAGATCAAATGAAAGAAAAGTACCCCCAATTGTTCGCGAACAGTACAACCACTACTGAGGCTAAATCTACCACGGAATTTCGGGACGAAATTCCAGATTAACAGGGGGAGGATGTGACACCCCAGGAAAACCAGTAAACGATACAACTTACCTAGCTTCCTCAGTGAGTACGTACCAAATTTCCGGACAAAATTTCTTTTAAGTTGGGGATAATGTGACAACTCGTATTTTGAACCTATCTTTGTGTAACGTTACGTGATTATGTGAACTTTATTTGAATAACATGTTATACGTGCCTTGTGTAAATTGTGTATTGTACGAATGTTATATTATGTGTGTATGCTCGTATAAACCAAACCGCACAACACACACACGATCGCACAAGCCCACTTGGGGCCGTATCTCTTGTAATCGGACCATAAGGGGAGCCCATGTATGGGTTCGGCCCACTCTCCTTATACGCATAACACTTAGGGGTAGTAACCACCTCTCACTTTAACCAAAAAAATCACAACACACACAAAACCCTAGTGCTCTCCTCTCTCTCGCTAAGCCGACGGCAAGCATCCCCTTTCTCTCCAAGATCGTTCCTCGAATTGGATCACCCTCTATCTTTCGGTTAGTGTGTTGTTTGTGATTTCTTGTTGATTGATGTCATGATTCCATGCTTAGATTAAACCAATTAGGGTTGTATATGTGATGATAAGCTAAGAACCGTATCTGATGTTCTTGTAAATGATATTGCATAATAACAAGCTAGAACCGATTTGATGTTATTAGGTTGCTATGTCTTGTTTTCGGATTGATTGGCGTGATGATTTAAGTTCTGAATGAATGTAATCGGATATGTTATTGTTGTTGTTCGGCTTTCATGTGATATTAAGATTAAACATGTGCAACCGGGTGAATGTCTATGAATCGGACCGAATCACATGAGTTGTTAGCTACTGTTTATGCTTTGAATCATGATTAGGGTTCATATGGATTAAAAGATAATTGTCTTGTTTGATCGAAAATCACCATGATTGAAACTAATTATCTGTTGATTGATTTGTAAAATTGGAAACTGATTAAATTATGTAACTGATTGCCATGATTTTCGGGTAATTTAAATGGATCGCACAAGGGGCTCTGATCGCACAAGAGACCCCATCACAATAGACTAGTCCACTCGCACAAGGAGTCTAGTCGCACAAGATGTCTTCACTCGCACAAGGCTTGTTGGATCACACGAGATGTAATGTTGTTATGCTGTTGGGCCGAACAAGCCCAAACTTAGTCACACAACCCAAGCAGATCGCACAAGTCTGCTCGGATCGCACAAGTCACTTACGTGTTATTTAATTGGGCCGAGAATGTGTTATTGATCCGTTATTTAATTAGGCCGAGAATGTGTTATTGATGCGTTATGATAATTGGGCCGGGATATGTTGGATCGCACAACATGCTGTGGATCGCACAACATGTTGGGCCGAGTACCATTGGGCTTAGACATTTAAATCGCACGAGCTGAATGTATTGTTTGACTGTTAAAATGCTGCCATGATCTATACGTGATTGTAACGTGTTAACTTGTGTGAAACATACGTGCAATACTTGAGTCAAAACCTAACTTGTATGGTAACCCTGTTAGGACGTGGTTGACCACTCTTAGTTCAAGAAACCTTTTGTGTATCTGCCGAGCAAACCAAGGTGAGTTCACACAGCCAAGGCATGGGGTTCCCAGGGTGGGAATGGGATTTGGATGATTTATTCGTACATACTTAGTTAATAGAACCTAATGATATGGTCCTCGGGTGAGGAAGAGTAATGATAAGATACGGCTAGACTAGTATACCAATTGAACTGATCTTGCACACACGCCAGGGGTTGGCCGCGATATTATGACTAATCATTCGCACACATGCCTAGGAAGGCCGCGAACTATACATACTAAAACTTCGCACACATGCCAGGGTGGCCGCGATACAAATATACATAGTCTAGGATATTTGGGGAATATTTCCCCTAATCTTCGCATACATGCCGAGAGGGCCGCGATGGAAACTAATACGAGACATGACTTAACGAACGAACATAATGCTACTCATAGTACTACAATTACTGAACTGTACAGTGTGAACTCGCTCAACTAGTTGTTGACTCTCTGCTGCATGCCTTGCAGGACCTTAGGTACCTATGGAGCTTGCACAGGGAGGAGCAGGTCGTTGTGGGCATGGATCGTGAATGCTTATTAAACGTTTATGACATTACACACATAATACTTATGTTTGGGTTTTTAAATTTATGTTTCCGCTACACTTGATTATGTTGGTTTTGAAAACACCTTTCGTATTGTTGAATAACGATTACTACTTATTTACATGTTCAATATGATTGGTGGCTTGATCCTGGTCATGTCGCGCCTCCAAGCGGTGGTACTCCGCGGGTGGATTTTGGGGGTGTGACATAAGGGGTCTTATATGATAGAAACTGAGTATAATAACAAACATCCCAATAACCTGACATTCCTCCCCGGAACGTTACCCGATATCCCTCCCCGGGATGCATGCTTGGAAAAGAGTAGTGAACTCACCTTAGATTGCTCGGTATGTCATGTTACTTGTTCCAAGTTAATCAACCAAACCCTACTGTGTTTTTCAAATATAATCAGTTTATTAGTCATGTTCATCACGTATTTTACGTACACGTCATATAAGTAACATACAAGTACAACACTTATACTTATACAGTTTGTAATCGTTAATCATGCAACACACGGGTTCATTAGCATTTATCGTAAAGTCTCATAGCAAGTGTTTGGTTTCGTATCACGTAACAGTTATCCAATAATTCAAACATGCGTAACAGCAAATCGTTCATTAACTAGCAATGCTTGATTATAAACAAACAACCTGATGAGTTTCTACAAACAATCCATCAGTTTTATCGAATAATATTAGTGTATCACTAACTAATCTGATTGAAATCATAATCACCCTCATTTACATGTATACATTTCAAACACCACCTACACACAATCATTTCTTCAAGCCTATGCACACATTCACACGCATTTATTGCACATGCATGAAACACGTTTCTAATATCACATGCACACAATCGGTTCTTCATTCCTATGCACACATTCTCACACATATTGCACATGCATTTATCAACATACTCATCATACCGTTTCATTTCATATATCATACACATCCTACTATTTCACTATATCTCATTCATATGATAAACCACAATCGTTTAATAAGTTTCCAGCCCAACAAGCAAGCCATGACCACGACGAAACACAAAGGATTTCGTCAACAAGATTGACGACAAAACATCATGGACTTTCGCCATAAAGAGTTTGACGAAACATTAAGGTTTCATCGACACATGCTTTGTTTCATCGGGTCAGGTTTCGTCGGGTTAAGAGCATGGACGAAGTGCTAAGTTTCGTCGAACATCAATTCTGTAGGACCGGTTTTGACGCCGTTCGATTGCGTAACGTACGTTTCACGTGCGGAATCCGTGAACGAACGTGACCGAACACACAATAACGTACTACTTAACGTGATTCCATGGAGAAATATGACGTGTACGGTACAAGAATCACGATTACACCACTTTCTCTCTCTAGACTTTCTCTCTCTAGAAGTCTTCTCCTCCAAGTCTCCTCCTAAACTCTTTCAAGAACTTACTAAACTAGTGACATAATCCCCTATTTATATGGTCAAGGCTATTTAATGAAAGTTCACATTAATTACAAGTTTGCCACCTTGCCATTTCTAACTAAATATGACATTATGCGCTTGATTCCTTCCGGCTTTTCACTACGACTCGGATTGACGAAGGCGATAGACAAAATATGCATCAACAATCTCCCCCTTGGATATTGCCGTAGTCAATCTCGTAGTGAAACTCGTAGCGGCTTGTTTTTCTCACTCTCTTGAGTTTCTCTTGTTTGAACAGAATCTCGGTGGATCTGTCTTCAGCTTCCGTTGCTCTTTTTCTTCAAATTCTTCAGGCTTCCCCTTTCGTCAAGCTTCCGTGCTTTTGGGATCGACGCCTGGCTTTCCGAATACAAGTTCCTTTTGCGTTAAGCTCGTCTTCAGACTCCCCCTTAGTCTCAACTGTCGGGATCGTAGTCTGGCTTTTCGTAGCAACAAATTTGAAACCTGCACATCTCAACCTCTCTATTACAAACCAATAAAGTTGTGATTCAACTTAATGAATCAACTAAACATTTGAGAATTTTCACATTTAAAACTGATTAGAAATTCGAAACATTCCAAATTCTGATTCAACTTAATGAATCATCTTATACATTTCAAACCAATTAACCAAACCATCTGTTCATCAAGTTTAGCCTTTGAGATTTTGAATGTCAGCTTTTCATCATCAGTTGTCAAAAATCTTTTTGAATTTTTGAAAATAAGAAACATAAATGCAAAGACAGAAATTAAATGCAGAAATGAAATATGTACAAACATATTTTTGTGAGTTTGTGTAAGAGGATCATATCAGTATTTGAGACACATCACTAGCACCGTTAAGCTTTTAGACATTTTAAGTTCTAAACGATTCACGTTGATTGACGATATAGTTGTCCTCTTAAATTTGCATACAATTTTCAATCTATTCAGGATACTAATTAAGTGTTTTATGAACTTAGTTCGATTCATGTGTCCCACCTCTTGAATATACTCCCGTATCCAGAATCCCAATATTCAGTCTTACAGGCAAGAATACTACAATGATATATGTTCATAAATTAGGGGTTAAATGAGAGAACTGAGGGATCTCAGGTCAGAACTTCCGTTCAGCAGAGAGATATCAGCTTCGACTTAGCAGTGTGTCCCCTTTAGAGGATCTTTTCAGCTACAACAGATGATTATCAATTTTATTGTCTAATCAGCTGAGGGCTTTATGCTATGTTTCAAGCATTTTGCGGAAAGTATTAGCCAAGGACTAGGTTAGAACTACCGTTCAGCAGAAGTCCCGGAATAATACCCCAGACATTATAGAGTATAAACACCTAGTATATCAGAATACGAGACCTTTCAAACGAGATTTCAGGGGTTACCTATATATCCAAGTAGTGTTCCCCACGAATTTCACAAGTTTGAAATTTTAGGTTTATATCCCGAATAAATCTACTAAATGTACAAAAACCTATCGTCACATCATCAGTGAGACCGTTTATTACATTTGAAATTACATTTCTTTAGCGTGCTGTGATAGTCCGCTGATGTACTATCATTTCCTCTTTTTCACAACAAAACTCATTTTTAAATTTTTAATGTTTTTTGACATTTTCAAATTTTCTAATTTTTTTCTCCCCCTAAAATCAAAATATGTTTCAATTTTGATTTTCTTGGAAAATTTGAAAACAAACTGTACAAACTTGACAACTTGATGAGAATCACTTCAATTCTCCATCCACTTGGCATAAACAATCAGAACTCCCCCTCACAACAAACTATTTTCCCATGAGAATCACTTTAATCAAAATGGTTTTTCCGGAAAACTTAGTTTGTTTACCAAACAGTTTAGGTATGGGGTTACTTCATCATCTTGTTTTCTACACAAAAGTAGGAAAATCCAAGTACAAATTAATGTCCTTGATTTACCATTTGCAGTTCAGAATCCTCTGTACCACTTGCAAAAAAATAAACTCATCTAATACCACTTGTAAGAAAAACACAAACAAACCTTTGTACCGTTTGTTTGATTGACGTTACCGATTAAAGTTTTGAGAAAAATGCCGATTCATGATCCACGATACCATCTTGGGATCTCCGGCAATTCCTGCAAAAACCTTCAAACACATATTTAAAAAGATGCCGATTCATGCTCCACGCTTACAAACCTGGGAGCTCCAGCAAATCAGGTTTTTTCTATTTGAATAGTTTCACCCAAGCCTGACCAGCCTTGGGTGATTTTGAATTCTTGTTCAACAATGGTGGAAAATTTTTCTCATCCATTGTTAAATTAGAATTCTTAACTTTTACCTCAACACATGGCTCTTCTGGTTTTACCATACCAGAATCATTGCCTGACTGTGGCTTGTCTGACTTTGATGAGCCAGATTCATCGCCTGAAGGTGGCTTGTCTGACTTCGGCACGTCAGATTCATCGCCGACCTTTTCCTTCTTCTTCTCTTCTTTTGTCCCCAGATTTGTATCTGATGAATTCTTTTTGCTTGTCTTTACAGCTGAGGGAGTAGATTCATCAGAACTTTTATTCGATCTGTCGGGCGAACCCGAGGACAAATTTTTTTCGAGATATTCTCTCGCTTTCTTTCTCTTTTTCCTCAGTCGATCCTTCTGCCCCTGAGAAAGCTTCACTTTTGTTTCTTGAACTTTAGGTTCTTTGACCTTCTGTTCTCTGACGTTTTGGCCCGAAGCTTTCAATTCTATGGGCTTGACAACGACTGGTACCTTCTTTGCCATTTTCTGAGAATTGGCCCTATCTTTCATGCGATCTCCTTGGGCAATCTCGGGCAATGTGACCTTTGATGTTGCAGTTAAAGCATCTTCTCGTCTCAAATCTCTGTCTCTGGCAGTTATCAGCAATGTGTCCTTGATAACCACATTTGTAGCACACTCTGTTATCGTACCAATCACCATCTTCATACCAAACGCTCAGATCAAAGCACTGTTTGGCTTGGTGATACTCTTTCCTCTTCTTGATTGTTGGATTTGGCTTTTGAGCACTGTGGTCAAACCTGCACCACTTATTACCAACAACTTTTGAGTTTTCATTTTTCAATTTTTGTGCTTTTTGAATGCGATTGGATGATCGATCTGATGAGCTTTTATTTTCTTTTTGTACATTTTTCAAATTTTTACCTTTTTGTTTTTGTTTTACACTCTTCTTAACAGGTTTCTGCTTTGAGCATTCACCTATTTTAGTAGATTGCAAAACAGTATTTTTGAATTTTTCTTCTAATTCTAAAAGCAATTTTTGTTTTTCAATTTTTCCATTTACATCATCAGATTTTTCACCACAATCTTTAACTTTGACTTTGTCAAAGTTTGTGACAACGTCACTTATTGGAATAGAATTGATTGGTTTTGGACAGGGAAAATTCAACTTGTCAAATGAAGTCACAAAACCTATCAATTTCTTCTCAAGTTCATCAATTTTGTTCCTCGAATTCTCAGCTTCACTTTCAAGCTGAGATATTCTCCCAAAATGAGACTTGATTGTTTTTTCATTATCATTCTTCAAATTTTCAAGAACAGATTTTTCATTCATCAAAACTTTTATCTGTTCCTGAAATTTTGATTCATTCGCTTTCAGATTCTTGTTTTCAAGCTTAATCCAGAAATCTAAATCTTCTGAAGATTTCTGTTTGCTTTCAAGCTCTTTTTCCAACTCTTTGATTTTCTTTTGAGCGCGTTCATCTTCTTTTTCAAGTTCGATAACTTTCTGAAGATGGGAATTTATCATTTTCTATTTTTCAATGTTGTTTTTACTGAACACATTTCTCCCATCTTCAAGAATTTTCATTTGCCCTTCAAATTCTTGATTTTTCAAAGTCAAACTGTTAAAATCATTTAAAAGTATGTCATTTTCTGCTTTTAGTTTCTCACAATTTTCATGTAACCTAAGAATCTGGTTTTCAGCAGCGTGCTTCTCGTCTTTCAACTTTTTGACTTCAGATGCCAAACTTGCCATGTCTTTCACAAGTTTGTCATTATCAGTCTTGACGTTATCGCATCTTGAGCACAATGTTTCATTCTTCACCGATTCTTCAGCTTTTGGAGTTTCTTCTTCCTTTGCTATGAATGTATCTGCACAAAAGATTTTAACGAAATCAAGAGGACTTCCATCATTATCAATATAACAACCTCGTTTGAAATCGTATTTCAGCACATATTTTGCCCTGACACATTTAGCAACCCTTTTATGCATCTCTTCAATCACATCTGAACTCAGATCTAGCACATTATTCTCCAAAACCTTGATCATTTCTTTCTTTTTCTTTCTAACTTCAAGTTCATGAGCTTTAAGTTTGCTGATGAATTGATTTAGAGGTAGTATTGAAAAATTTGAGTCCTCCCTTAAATTTTTCAAACATTCACCCCATTCAATCGGTAATGCATCTGCAAATTTCTCCAATTTCTCAACATTTGACGGATATATCTCATGATCTTTCAGATAATTCAGTAAAACACTATATCGGTCTTTAAGATCATCCAATGTTTCGTCTTTCAGACACACAAAATATTTATACCTTTTTGCCCATCCATCTTTGCTCACTTTTCTATAACCCTCATCTAGAAATCCGTGATGCCAATCATTAAATCTTTCGAAATAATAGTTCTCCTGTTCATCAAACACCATTGCCATTTTTCGCAAAAACCCGACACGTGTTTGTTGACAAATAAGCGAACCAAGGATGACGGAAAAGCGGACCAATCAGCAATTTGACACAAAGGCGGACCGGATGGGTTAAATGAGAGGACTGGACGAATAAGCGGACCAAATAAGCGAACCAGAAATTCAAATGTACACAAGAGCGGTCCAAGCAATGTTCGTTCGAGCGGTTCAAGCAATATCAATTCAGCGGTGAATATGGGCCGGTGATGTTGGGCTGATGTAGGTTAATAGGCGGCACCTCTAAGTTCAATATACTGATCAACTATTTACCCACACAAATAATAGTCAACAACAACTCATGTCCGACATATTTGTGAGTCTGATATGAAACAATCTTTGAATTAAACTTGTGTATTCAATCAAGGTAGTAGCCGACAAAAATGAATTCTGTGAACATAGGCCTGTTGATTGGGCTATCACTATTAATGGGGCGGTGGACCTAAACAATGAATCAATAACTGTCAAAGTCAACTTTTATATTTTCGTTAAATGGGCCAACAACAATCAACAGACAAATGGGCGGTGTAACGAACTGGGATTGGGTTGTCGAATGAGATGAACATGATTTGCCGTTAAATTGTGTGTGGCCGACAAAACAACCTGACAACTACTAATCGTGACTCGTGTCTTTAATTATCACATGCAAATCAACTTGTCAACTATCCTTTTAATACTCCAACCTAATTGGACCTTCAAGTTATCCACATGCAGCCTTGGATGTTCAGAAGTTCACGTGAAGAAGGTGACACAAAAGCGATCTATACTGACACTTGGAGCGGACCACAATGTCACATAATCGGTTCAATAGTTGATTTGGAGCGGACCTCTTTCTGACCAAATAAGCGGACCATACACGTAACTTGGAGCGAACCAACTCAAAACACTTCGAGCGATCCTCAATTAAGACCAAATAAGCAATCCACAGTAGTGCCAAATAAGCGATCCTGAGCTGAAATTTGACGCGAATTCGGACCGAAAAAACGCGATTACTCCTAAACGACTTGGAGTTTCGAGCTGAAACTTGGTAGGGTTGTAGATCGGGTCTATACGCACAACATATCCAAAACTCAGACGAAACGGACCGTATTTACCTGTTCAATTTGATGAAAAACGATGAAAAACATGAAAAGTAGGTAGAAGATGAAGAAATAGGTGAAATCGGATCTGAATCGCCTCTGAAATCGCTGAAATCTGTACGAGAACGATGTGTTTGATCAAGCAATCGAGCTCCTAGCTCTGATACCAATTGTAGGACCAGTTTTGACGCCGTTCGATTGCGTAATGTACGTTTCACGTGCGGAATCCGTGAACGAACGTGACCGAACACACAATAACGTACTACTTAACGTGATTCCATTGAGAAATATGACGTGTACGGTACAAGAATCACGATTACACCACTTTCTCTCTCTAGACTTTCTCTCTCTAGAAGTCTTCTCCTCCAAGTCTCCTCCTAAACTCTTTCAAGAACTTACTAAACTAGTGACATAATCCCCTATTTATATGGTCAAGGCTATTTAATGAAAGTTCACATTAATTACAAGTTTGCCACCTTGCCATTTCTAACTAAATATGACATTATGCGCTTGATTCCTTCCGGCTTTTCACTGCGACTCGGATTGACGAAGGCGATAGACAAAATATGCATCAACAAATTCACCAGAACCCAATCCCTCGTCACACCCTTAACCTTAACAGTTACAGATCGAGATTCCTCTAAAACAGATCAATAACATAACGATTTCAATCATTTACATACACCCTAGTTATTGATTAATAACAATTTGCACCAAGAACATTAATAGATCACCCCTAATCTGTTAACAAGTACTATTGGTCATATTATGAATCCAGTTATCTAACAACAACCCTAGATCGACATCGTTCAATATCATCGTTGCACCCATCCACTAAATACACATAGCCGAGCATAACAACTAAATTAAAACATTCGCATTCATACTAACCGAGAGATAGTGGTTGCTAGATACGAAAGATAAGCTCCGAGGGGAATGAGACTTCGAACCGTTAGGCTGTCGTCGAGTAGAGAGAGAGAGGATGCAGTTCTAGGGTTTTATTTCTAAGTGCAGGATGAAAGATGCATGGGAACCGTGTACTATCTTTTGTGATCACACAAGTGGGCCGAACCCACTTGAGTTCTGTTCGGACTGGGCTTCAAGGAGTTGGGCCAAGGGTGCAAAAAGGAAATGGGGTGTGCAAGTGTGCGAGTGATGTAAGCCCTATGAAATGTGTGGTTCGGTTTTCATAAGTGTGACCCTCAAACTTCCACATTCACTCAAATGCACAATAATAAGTTTAACATAATCATAATGCACTACAATAAGTTTAATGTAATCATAATGCACAATAATAAGTTTAATATAATCATACGCCGAACCATTAATACATTGAAACATGAAAAGAAACAATACGAAGCTACGAGTCACGAGGTTAACCTTGAAAGTTCGGGTTGTCACAGTTTGACATTTCAAGGTCAAACTGACATTTCTTACTTATCGTAGATGTGTTGAAGTACACGTTCTTAGTTCTTTCCTTTCATGCTTACTTGCCAAGACGTTCATTACATCATTTCAGTATTCTTGCCAATACTTACCCATCTCAATCATACTTAAATTATTGTCCGAGTTGTAGCCCGTCATTCATTATGACTCCTAAGAGTCGATTTCTAACACATCTAACACATAACATGTTCAAAACTTCTTTCTTTCGTCAAAATTTAAGTTTGCGTGCCAACATTATGCCCACCTATAAGTATAACCAATCAAAACATTAAATATGTTAGGTTTAAATGGCAATTACCATTTGACCCGCATGACTCATTCGTCTCTTTAACCATTCTTGCATACAAACATATATATATATATATATATATATATATATATATATATATATATATATATATAGTGGGAAGTTCAAATGAGAAGAAAAAAATCTTGAGAAAAAAAGAAGAAAAGTTAACCAACAAGAATGCTTTATTCATAAGGGTAATGAGGTAATTTAACATTATAATTAATGTAATAATTTCCTATAATCTAGCTATTCAAATTAGTTCATTTATGGTTTTCACTTTATAACTTAAAAATAATACAAGATATATAAATTAATTAATTTATTTAACCACCCTACTTCATATGACATACTTACTACACAAACATATAATTCAACTTTCTCTAACTCTTTGTGTAGGAACATAACCCTTAAAAAGGTTGTACGAATATTATATGTTTGTGTAAGAACATCCAGAGGGTGTGTAGGAACATCCAGGGGGTGTGTAGGATAATAAAACACATTAATGACATATAATTCAACTTTCTCTAACTGTTTGTGTAGTAACATAAGCCTTAAAATGTGTTTAGGAACATTATATGTTTGTGTAGGAACATCTAGGGGTGTGTAGAATTATCCTATTTGATATATGAGGTGTGTAGTAACATTTTTTTTGTTATGTAGAAACATGATAAAATCCTACACAAACATTAACATAATGTAACCACCAAATTAACATAAATGTTCTTACACTAGTTAAAATATTTTAACCACCAAATTAATAACATAATGTAACCACCAAATTAACATAAATGCAATCTTACACTAACATTACCATAATACCCTTTTCAATTAAGAAAACTCATAAAAAGATTGTTTTATTTACATCTTTGCCACACTAATTTATAACCATTGATCATGTTAATCTATGGCTAGGATATTCTTCTCATTTAATTATTTCTTCTCATTTGATCCTCCCCCTATATATATATATATATATATATATATATATATATATATATATACTAGTCGTTTACCCGCGTGATGCGGCGGGAAAAATATCACTTAGGTTGGTGAGTTTAGGGCTATGTACGGGGCAGTTCGGTTTTGAGCTATAACCAAAACCAAATTCGCGATGCAACGGAAAACAAAATCCATGATTAAATTTCACTATCAGAAATCGATGTACACAAAAGCGTTAGATCTACAAAAAAGGAACTTAGAAACACATACTTGTCCATCAGAATCGTAACAATCCGACACATATTTTGAGCTCAACTGGATAATTCGAAAGCATTAGTTCATACCTAATCGAGCTTTTGGTTCCAAATGTCATGAAAGCCCTTGAATTTGACTCGACCAGACCCAAGTGAGACCGAGTGGTGGAACCAAAACAATTTTGCCCACTTTGTGCGTACCTGGTGAGACCGAGTGGTGGAACGCGTAGTAGTGCTGGTCGCTGGCGAACCAGCGGCAATGTATTTCAGGCTAACAACAAGCTATGGTGGACAAACTACAATTAAATTACTGAAGAAACTGCCATGTACAAACTGCAATTAAATTACTGAAGAAAACTCGCGCGATGCTGCGACAGCAACGATTTGCAACATGGTACTCGCTTTGGTCAGTATCGGTTTGTTTCGTTACCTAGGCGCTCGGTGTAGCAACCGCAAGAGATCAGTCTGAAAAGATATCGACACGTGTTTTACTTTGATTGAAAACTGTGAAACGAATGTCTATATTGATACCAATGTCTTTTGCTTGGTATTGATTTGATTCGTTACACAGTGATACCGTATTAGCAATCGCAAAAGCTTATATACCGGCACGTCATAAAAATGAATACCATACCGGTACTGGTGTTATTCGGACGCTATCGGTTCGATTTTCAATTGTGGTAAATTGCATAATAGTTTAACTTCAAAATTTCTAAAACACACTTTAATACAAATGTTTGTATGCAAGTACAAATGTTTAATATTATATATGAGTAGTTTTTGGTTGTGTATGATGATATCACGTTACAAGGTGAGTATAATAAAAAAATCTACTATTCTACGAAGATATTTTAATTCTTATATTGGTTCTAGGGATTGTGGGTAGTCTTATCATGATGGTTATTGGCGTAGTGAATATGTAAGTGGCTAGTTGTTGCCATTTTACAATGAGCTATATTAATAAAAATCAACTGTCATTACTTGACGATTGGTGTAAAAAAAACAAAAGTGTTTTATGCAATTACAAACTTTTAATTGTCAATGCTATTTGCCATCTGCGATAACCTGTTAACAAGATCCTTATATTAATAAAAATATATATATGTTTAAAAGCTTGTCCAACAACAAACTCCTCTTAGCCCTAACCCTAACTCAAACCTAGTCTCGGACCCGTTAGTGCGTTACCCCACCAAACCGAACTCACTCACACACTTAATATTGTACCTATTTATCACAAACATGCGTTTAAGCTGGACATATGAATATAATCCAAATAGAACAAAATATACTCCGGATAGAACAAAACGGTCAACAAAACTTCATTTGGAATCTTAATATAACACCAATCTTGAAACAACAAAAAATAAACGCCAAATCAAGAAAATGTATTGCAAAACTTAAATAATAAAAACAACCTGTTTTTGTAGCAACAAAACACAATTTCTAGCAAGAAACTAAGTTTAAAACCTTTAGCAGGTTACAGTTGCAAGGATTTCAAGCTGAGAAGCTCTATCGGCCTTAGCTCTAAGTTTGTGAAGCTGCTTCTTTCTTTCATACACCACTTGCATTTCCATATTATGCCCAACCGGGTTAAATACCAAATCTGGTGTACCTAAAAAGTGATATAACTACAAGAACCAGGAGAATCGATATACACAAGCAATCCGACCCATTTCGATCAGTGCACAAAATACCCTTTTGACCCTTTAACTTGGTCAAGAAAATATAAATATCGAGTATGGTGTTTGTGCTAGCAAAAAAGAAATAACACTAAGTACCAATTTGCCCTTCGAATCAATAGCTCACATGTATTAACATGCGGACGTCGCCATATTTTTTTAACTAAATTCAACTTATTTGACCCATTTTCCTTTTTAGTTGAAAAAACTACTTGAGTCATTCGAGATGAAACACAACCTAGTTCACCAGCATCTCTTCTCTAAGTCGTTGCTCCAACTCGTTAACTGCACAAACGTAACCCATCTTAAAATTCAATTGTACTCAAACACAAACCGTTGAATCTCGCCTGGTTTGGTTGCAACAAGGATCACTTGGGGTTTTCCAATAGAAAAGAAGGTTCTCACAATAGACTGGTTGGTAACGTCTAACTCCGACTGCGAGCACAGGATGAGTTTGGTGTCGCCAAGGGTTCAGAAGTGACAGACTGTTGGGATTGAACCCTACCAGAGGAACAGATAATGAAAGCCAAAACCGGATCACAACAGTGGACTCACAATAAGCAGCAGTTTACTATAAGCTTTCCCCTTGACTGTGGCTCCAACATCTGCTATACTCCAAAGTACTGCTTCTATCAACATCTGCTGACCTACAACTGCTGTTTCATTCAAGGACTGATGAAGACCAAAAGCCCTGCTGTTTAATCTGCTGCCTTGAGTCAAGCACTGTCGATCATGACAAGTACTGCTGGGTTCACAGCAGTAGAACGATGCAGCAGTATTCATCTCACGAAATGTAATGCAATATCAGTAGTTAGCAAAGTAGTGTTTGTGTAGATCAGTAGATAGGGTTTGTTAGGTTGTTAAATGTCACTTTCATGGTGACGTCAGCTGAGATGCTTCAGTGGTTTGGATTGACTATAAATGTAACAGTACTCTGTACTGTTACACTTGATCGTTTTGAGTGAGTTCTTCTCCTCAATTCAATCCTTTCATCTTGTGCAACCAACCTTGGGGTATCAGGCTGAGGGGGAGTTTAGTTGTGTAAGCATGCTTGTAATCTTTTGACTTTCATTGTAATCATTCATCTTAATGAGAAAGCATGAGTTTATCAAACTATTCTCTTCTTTGATTGTGTTTATAAAGTTTGTATTCATTTCCGCTACACTCTAGATTGTTTTATATCCATTGATTTGTCAAATTTCTACAAACAAGCGTAATCATGACAGCCTCGATCCTGACAATTGGTATCAGAGCTAGGACAATCAAATTCGATCTAACAATCAATTTGACAAAACAGTTCAGCTCAAGAATTATACTAAGGTTGATTGCATTTTGTTGAAAAACAGAGCAAGAGAAATCATGTTCAAAATGATAAATCTGATACTTTGTAAAACAACCAAGATGTCAAAAGATTCACAAATCTCATACAACTAGTGATGTCATGCACAAATCACTCATAGTTCCCAAATCTGGTAACTATGATATGATTATCCTCATTCAAAATTGATTTCAACTGTTGTTATGGAATTTGTGATAATTTCATCATATTTTATACTAAAGTATGTACCTCAGATTAGCGAAACCTATGTTCATATAAACATTAGTGTTTTGCTAACATAGAAAGAGGGAAATAGAGCTTTAGTCAAAATTTCTTATGTGCTAGAAGGCAGGTTGGGAATTCTCAAAAGGACCAAATCAACACTGTCAAAACACATTGAGAAAATTTGGGGTCAAAACAGTCCAAATCATACGTAATGTGAGAATTGGTAATAAAACATGTACAAATGTGGCCAGATCTCTCAAAACATTACTATAAAATGATTCTGGATTAAGCTTTTCTTAATAAAGATCTCCCAGTAAGTATTTCTATACTTATGAATGGGAAGGGTAAAAAAAAGGGAAGAAGAAAATGAACAAAACTCAAAAGTGTGTTTATCTCAAAAATTTTGAAGCCAAAAGAAAAGGAGTATAAACAGAAAACACTTATGAGTCCAAAATTGGGTAAACAATGGTCATCATGCAACTGTATGCATTCATCAATACAGGAATTGTTCAGGTAACAATGGCATCTTCAGTGATTGACCTTAAAAGAAGAATTTACAATCAATTGGCAAGAAAATGATCCTAAACAGTGGTCAAAATAACTTGAGAATGATATGATCATGGGCTTATTTTGAAAATTACCAGATCCTTTTGATGTTATTTTCAAAATTTTTACAGAAGTTTTTCTCTAAATAAAACCAGATATATTATTTTTTATATATAATATATTTTGTACTTTTACTCATTTTTTATAGTAAAAAGTTCATCTCTGGTCAGGATGTAATTTCCTTATTTTTGTGTGAAATTACTATTCCTAAAACTAATCAAAAGGAAACGGTACACATGTCAAGGTTATGTTGTCACACCCCGACCGCGTGTAACATGCAACCGCGGCGGAAAACGTCGGGGACTGTTGTGGACATAATTAATTGTTTAATAACCATGGCATACAAAGTTGTATTTTATTTATAAACAAGAGTGCTACATCGTTCCAAAACAAGAAATACAAAGTTCATAACATACTTAAACTAGCCTATCTTCATTTTTAGGCTCTAAGGCACAGGTCCGCCCTAGTATCGTGATCAACATCTTATGGAACAGCTCCTGAAAACACATGTGAAAGTAGGTACGTCAGCATAAAAATGCCTGTGAGATACATAGGTTTTGTGAAAATGGGATTCATGACTTGAGTTTAAAGAAATATTTAATAACGGTCAGCCATGAACCTTGTAATTTGTCTTACTTTGTAAACCATTTGAAAAACGATAACATCAGATGATATGTATAGATAAATGCAAGGTTAAACGAGTAACCAAGTGAAATGAGTTGAATAAGATAAGTTGTTTGTGACAATAATGTCTTGTGAAAAGTATGTTATTTGTGTAAAATGTAATGTGTCTAAACTGAAATGACTTAGATAACGCCACGATATGTAATATTATACAAACATTCATATATAGGAAGTACCAGCGGCGTATCCACCATGTTTGTATCATATTACATACGTCACGTTACTCAAATCATTTACCCAAACCAACCACCATGTAAATTGTTCATGTATAAACCAAATGTCAAGAGTTATTGTGTAAACCATGTCGAAATGTCTATGTTCAATGTAAACCACCAAGTATGTATATCAATGTCAAAATGTTTATGTTCAATGTAGATAATGAAATGTGTATTCAAAATATATCTTGTATGGTAAATGAGATGTATCAACTTAAACCATATGTAAAAATGCACAAAACAAGGTGTTGAAGTAAAACATGGTTTAAATCAACGTTATGTTTTGTGGAACAATGCATGCTCTATTGATATAAACATTTATGCGGTATTGTGAAATATGCATACATCCAAGCCTTGAGACTGTGGCGATAAACTCTTAAACAAATTAAAGGTTTATCTAAGTTATGTATATCGAATTCGGTCATCCTATCAAACCCAGGATTTCAGGAACGGGAGTTGTCAATTCCTATGGTACCACTACCTACTAACGAACGGCGTAGCTAATGTTAATGAATGTATTGTGTGACAACCCTCAAAATCCCATGTATTCCGTACAATTCATTCTTGATAATTAAAGTGTTTGACGACTGTGTGGAATTACTTAACTGCTCTCTGATTACTGTGTTATGCTTACATGTGTGTGTTAACATACTGGTAGTATACAGAAAAGTTACTAAATAGTCCGGTATATTTTCCTATGTGTTAGGAATTAATTGAGTTACAAAAATATATATATAAGACGCCTAACGGAACAATTAAACACTTTAACGGAACAGTATCCGACCGAACAACCAGACATTACCTGGGACACCAAATATTTGTCAAACACATTATTTAATTATTTTTGGCTAGTCATGATCCCCGTGTACCATAACACCCACCAAAAATCATCACACAAACATATACTATCAAGATACTTGCACTCTAACTATCAATTACCATTTAGTTGAAATTTTACATCAAGACCCCCCCCCCCAACCGAAATTTCGGTCCCCCATGGACCCACAAATCATTCTCCATCCTCCATATATTTGATTAGATTTTATGGCAATTATTTATTTGATTCTTGCTTGTGTAAGTATCCATAATATTTGATTCTATGATTATAAGGCATGGCCATGAGATTATATTTCAATTCTTTATTAGATTGTTGCTTCCTAATCTAACCAAAATATACTTGCCATACTTCCTATCTTCCCATAGATTATATTTCAATTCTTTATTGGATTGTTGCTTCCTAATCTAACCAAAATATGTGAAGATGATTATAAGGCATGGCCATGAGATCTTACAATCAATTTAAGTCTTACACACCCTCACATTACTACTCCCTCTCTCTCATTCGGTTTCCCCCAAAACCGAAATCCATCACCACCACTATCATCATCCATCTCTTCCATTTTTACAAGTTCCATTCAAGTTTGAAGGTGATCTATGGAGGTGGCAACTTGAAGGACTTTCTAAGGAGCTTGTTCTAGTCTTTTTCACCAACATATTCTCAATAGATTCTATCCTAGCTATAAGCTAGTAGTAAGCTCTCGTTTAACCCTTGATTATCTTACTTTTATGGCTAATATTTGTAGAATGATGTTTATTTCACAAGAACACTAAAAAGGGTTTAACCAAGAAGATGAAACATGATGTACTTGTGTTAGTATGAAGTTGTTTTGATATGTACTGAGTATTTGCTGATTTACTTGTTGATATTGATGTGGGATGTTGTTACGATCACTAAATATGATTAACGGGATCAACCGAACACAAACTAGTAAACTAGAGACTAAAAACAGCAATATGTCCATACTTTACAGCCAACTTCAGTTGGCTGTAAACAGGTAATAAACTTAACGAAAAACCGATATTTTGAATCTAAAATATGTTATTATGAAATACAGTTCGAATGGCACCGGAATCGTAATTTTTGGACTCCGTTTACTATTTTTAAAGTGTTAATTTGTAACAGCAACTTAAGCTGAATTTTGACAGCAATAAATGGGTGTTATACTTTCGGTCATAACCTGATATTTGTGATGAATCGGACCATGAAATTTGTAAAGTAGATGATAACCGATGCATGTGTAATTACTCCACTGGAATTTCGTAAATCGGACACTCGATGAATTTTTAATAAATTGTTCCGTGAACTATGGTCAGAAAATACATAAATCTGAGTTCAGTCCAGAAAATGATTTTTAATAAAATATTGGCGATGACTTAGATCCCGAGATTTTTACACAATAATATTTGGGTCATTTAGCATCTTCTGTAAAAATTTGGGAATTTTTGGAACAAGTTAACTATTTTATTAAAATCCCCGAAAACAGCCCGCTTTTGAATATTTAAGCTGAAACTACATAAGTAGTGATTTGCGTGTCTAAATGTCGAATATGTTATCTGTGAATGATCTAACATGTTATGTGTCGATAAAAGTGTTATGTGCAATATCGTATGTTTAATTGTGAATGGGAATAGATGGGGAGGTTACATGGGCATAAACCGTTAAAGTGATGCATGTTATGTGATAGATACGTGTAGGAACTTTGTGTTCTATTTGAAAGCCACTAAATGACTAATTGGTAAATTATATTAGGACGAGACTGACCGACCTTGACTGTTAGCTATATTGAGAATCTAACCGAGCAAACCGAGGTGAGTTCACACTCTTTCTAAGGCATGGGATTCCCAGGGGTTTGGGAATGGGATTGATTAACTACTTGTACTATCATTACTGTTAAACTACTTTTTACTGTCCTCGGATTGAAGGGCACGTACGTAAAACCTACGTACACAATCATAAGACCATCAACTCTATCACTTTAAGTCCCTCATTTATCGACTTAATCGCCGAGGCCTATGGCGAGCGGGTCATTAGTTAATAGCGCTATTAGGTTTAACAAACCTCACACCGTGCCAGTCGGACGGGCGTGTACTAATGGACTATGGGCAAAGGGTCAATGCTGATAGACATTGACTTAGGGCACCTCTTATATTTTCATAGCAGTCGATACGCGTGGTCTAGTAACACATGGGAAACCCCCACTAATCTTCGCAAACATGTCAGAAAGACCGCGATGCAAACTCATACGATACATGGTTTTCAAAACAAACAGATAATTTACGAAACAAATGCTATAACTAAACAACCAACTGTGAATTCACTCAACTTTGTTGTTGACTTGTTGTTACATGCCTTACAGGTCGCTAAATGCTTGGAGCTTGCATATGGAGGTGTCGTTGTGGGATGCGAACTGATATGTCCCGTATTTAATAAATAAACTTTATGAACTTATTAAACCTACGTTTTGGACTTTAAACTTATGAACTATGGACTATGTTTTGAACTTACGTTTTATGCTTCCGCTGTTTAACTAAAATCGGTTTACTTCCTTTTGGTCACCAATCGTATTGTGTTTGGTTTTAATTACTTAATTATGTTGTTCGATATGATTGGTGGCTCGATCCTGGTCATGTCACGCCTCCAAGCGGTGGTACTCTGCATGGTGAATTTTGGGGGTGTGACAGATTGGTATCAGAGCCATTGGTTATAGTGAACTTGGTTTTTAAAAGGGAAATTTTTTGATAAAAGCCAGACTATAACCAGTACAGTGCTCAACGATCCACAACGACGCTACGCTCCACGTGCAAGACTCGACGCCATAAGTGGTATGATTTATGTTATATTGTCGGTTAGATAGTTCTCACTGTGCATTAGATAATGTGGTAGTTGCTATTTGAACCTTGTGTGCTTACTCTCTACTGTCGTCCCACACCTACGCACTTTCACGAAACTTTCCTCACTTACGTTGCTTCGTTATGAAGATCATGAGCGGACGCGGAGGACGTATCAACCTAACTCAAGCTCAGCTGACGGCTTTGATCAACGAACGAGTTGCTGAGGCACTCGCAGTTGTTCCTGCAGGAGGTATAACCTGCCATATCAACCCATCTTAGGACGTTTAGATCCCACCTTCGTGAACCAACTCTTGTGCTTAACCTTGTCCTTTATTATCGCACCACAGGTGAACATGCCCAACCTCCCGTTCCTTCGATCAGCAACCGATATAACGAAACGCTAACAACCACACCGCGATTTCCACCAATCACAAGATTACCCCCTCATTACCTTGTTGGGTAGTTAATTATCTTATTTTGATCTACACCCTCGTATACCCAACTTAGCAAGCGGATGCCTCCTAATGATGGGATAGTCTCTGGGACATTCGAGGACGGCGATACGGATTACTCAACTTACATACGGACACGACGAGCTACACATTTACCTCACCCCTTTTCCCCCTTACACTACAAGAGTGCACTTTGATCCTACGATGGTTTATCATAATTATGTGAAATCCTTTCGCTAGCCTTTGTACCGACCTATGCTTAATGCAATGCCTAATTTCTACTATTGACATACACAGAACCATCATTCCTTTACCACAGTGACGCTAGACACTAATGCGAACTCACTCTAGATTAGAGGGTTTGGAAGGCTCGAATTTCTATCATTGGTGATCACTTATTGAAACCTTGAGTGTGATGGTGTGTTTATACTCTCTTGAACGCTTTTTCGCGTCCTTTCTTTGGAACCTCACGATTACACGAACGTATTTTTAAATTCATTCACACGACCTAAGGAAACTCCTCCAAACTTGATTGCTTACCGACTTGATAAATTGAAAACTCATCTAAGCTTGTGGATCTAGGTGAATTATTCCTCCTTCGCATGTGGGTGATACAAGGAACGACCCCAACGTTGTGATGGGTAAGTTTCTTCTGGATGATTTCTTTGTTACTGTTTTATTTGATTCGGGTGCCGATACTAGCTACGTGTCCTTAAAAGTTAGCCAAATGCTTAAGCGCACTCCAACACTTTTGAACACCAAGCACACGGTAGAAATAGCAAACGGTAAAAGTCTTGAAGCCACACATATAGTTAAGGGTTGCAAGCTTATCCTTGCCGATCAGACCTTTTCTATCGACCTCATTCCTATTGTTCTGGGTAGTTTTGACGTTGTCATTGGGATGGATTGGTTATCTCAACACCAAGCGGAGATTATGTGCAAGGAGAAAATCGTCCGCATCCCTCGTCCTGGTAAAGAACCCCTCGTGATTCGTGGTGACAAGAATGGTGCTGTTGTAGGCATCATCTCTTTCCTTAAAGCCCAGAAGTGTTTACGGAAGGGCCACACCGCTATCCTAGCCCTCGTTACTGAGGCATCCTCGGAAGAAAGGAAGATAGAAGACATTCCTATTGTGCGCGACTTTCCTGAGGTATTTCCTGAGGAATTACCTGGTCTTCCGCCTCATCGCCAAGTTGAGTTTCAAATCGAGCTAGCTCCTGCAGCAGCGCCCATAGCTCGAGCCCCTTATCGTCTAGCTCCATCGGAACTTGAAGAACTGTCCACGCAACTACAAGAACTCTTGGAAAAGGGTTTCATACATCCTAGCTCTTCGCCATGGGGAGCTCCAGTGTTATTCGTAAAGAAGAAAGACGGTACCTTCAGGATGTGTATTGATTACCGCGAACTCAACAAGGTGACCGTGAAGAATCGTTACCCCCTTCCACGCATTGATGACTTGTTCGACCAGTTGCAAGGGTCGAGCTTCTATTCTAAGATTGATTTGAGATCGGGATACCATCAGCTGAGTGTCCGAGAGGAGGACATCTCTAAAACAGCATTCAGAACTCGTTATGGCCATTACGAGTTTCTGGTTATGCCTTTTGTGACAACTCGAAATTTAGAACCTTTCTTGTGTCTCGATGTAACATACTTGTACGCTATGGGACTGGTTAACTTGTTAATAAATGTGAAGTTTTATGTGAAATGTGCCTTGTTTGTATGTTTGTATGTATATACGTATGTATTATAAGCAAGCCGAGAACCCAACCCGAAAACAAAGAACCCGACTCGAGACCATGAGGTCTCGAGTGAATAGTGGCCGGTGGGCCTTTGGGCCGCAAACCATCAACCGAAACCCATTAAGGGTGCACCACTTGAAGCTAATATATATATATGTGCATTACCCTCCTAACCACACTTGTTACTCTTGAACAACACACACTCATACTCTCACTCCTTCTCTCTCTAAAAACCCTAAGAAACACAAACACACCTTGGTAGCCGGCCAACACTAGGATTCGGATCAAGCTTGGAAATCGACCTTGGAGTTCACCTTTCCTATCTCTTAGCCGGTTAGTAATCCTTGTTATGTTTTGTGCTTGGATTGATTATTATGACATTATGTTGCTTGCTAAGTTTGAACATGAGAAATGATAGTTTATCTATGATAAAGATGTTGATTGATAGAAAGTAGTTACCAAATGATGATGAATCGATTAACATGTTTTCGGATATATTGCATGATGGACTATGATATCTTATTTAAACCACTAGTTGTTGATGTTTATGAAATCGGCTTGCAATTGTCATACAATCGGATTAGTATAAAACCGGGCTTGTGGTATTATGCTAAGTGTTTTGATGCTTGTTCATAACTTGGTTGAATAAGTGTTATTGTGCTTTGAATATATGAAAAACTTGATGAATGAGTTTGAATACATGAAGAACTTGTTGAATATGATATGAATGTGCTTTGAATGTTTGAATTCTGCCTATTTGATCCGATTTTGGTTAGTGTTAGACAACAAAACATGTTTTAGTGGATAGTACAATATTTGTGTTGCATGATATTCAAATGCTATTGGATAGTACAAACTGTGCAGAAATCAGCAGATGTTGGGGAGTCGAAACCCTGGTTGCGACTAGAAATCTCCATGTTGCGACATCAGTTGCGAGTCGAGAACATCAGGTTACGACTCGCAACCATGGCATGCCAAGCCGAAACCGTGGTTGCGACACAGGTTGCGACTCGCAACCATCCCTGATCAACACAAACAGCATAACCCGCAACCGTGATTGCGAGTCCGGTTACGACTCACAACCAAAAGCAGCACAACCCGAGACCGCGCAGTTGCGAGTCTTGTTGCGACTCGCAACCACACTTAATGGGCTTACGTATTTATGGGCCTACGATTAATGGGCCGGGCTTATGGGCTTTCTGTGTTAACCGTTGATGCATGATTTGGGCTTGAGTAGTTGGGTTGAACTTATGGACTGTATATGTGTTACTGTTAACTGAATATGTTAAACTTTTACACCGTGATTGCTACTTGTATGTGCACTGCTTGGTTTGAATCTGATTATAAGCGGTATCCATGTTAGGACGTGATTGACTACTTGCAAATTGATTGACCCTTCTGTGTTACTACCGAGCAAACCGAGGTGAGTTCACACCCTCTACAAAGCATGGGATTCCCTGGGTTGGGAACGGGGTTAAGGAACGTGGGTTCCTCGTCCTCCTTGGGTAGGACGGTGATGGTCCAGGAATGTAATTCCTCGTCCTGGCGGACGGTTAACACGTACTAGACTAAAACTCTATCACGAAGTCCCTCCTTTTTGTATCGACTGAATCGCCGCGCCAATGGCGAGCGGGTCATTAGTTAGATAGCGCTATTTAGGTCTGACAAACCTCACACCGTGCCGCAGAGGACGGGCGTGAACTAATGGATCTGGGGCACGTCAATGATGATAGACATTGATGTTTTCAGGGCACATAAACATGACTATAGTCAGCAGTCGATATGGTAACGAGTCTAGTGTACGCATGGGGTAGCCCCCACGGCCGAAATGCCTGATAACTAACATGGGGTAGCCCCCACGGCTGGAGTGCCGGAGTAATCGGGAATGAACAAGCCACGTTTTTAAACTATGGGGTAACCCCCACGGCAGGATGCCAGATAAAGGAAACTGTTTTCGAAACAACTAAAACGAACACCCAACTGTGAACTCACTCAACTAGTTGTTGACTCGTTACTACATGCTTTGCAGGACCATAGGTACTCAGCTGGAGCTTGCATGGAGGAGAGTCGTTGTGGGACACGGATTGCTGCGTGCCATGTTCTGTTTGAAAACATTTGAACTTATGTTATAACTTTACACTTATGCTTCCGCTTGCAACTCAAACTTGTTGTTTTGAAACACCAATCGTATTGGTTAAACTTTTATAACTGTTTATATGCTTGTTCAGCATGATTGGTGGCTGGATCCTGGTCAGTCACGCCTCCAAGCGGTAGTACTCCGCGGGTGGATTTTGGGGGTGTGACAGATTGGTATCAGAGCCATTGGTTATAGTGAACCTTGTTTTTATAAAGGGGAAACGTTTTTGTTAAAACCAGACTATAACCGGTTTAGTGCTCAACGGTCCACAACGACGCTCCACTCCACATGCAAGGCTCGACATTCTAGGTGATATGATATGTGTATATTGCCTACTTGTTAGTTACGTATTACATTGCTCATGGTATGCTTGATTAGTGTAACTACTGTTGCTTGAACACGTGCGTGCTCGCTTTATCCTACGATCATACCTTCACGAACCTCTCTCACACGTATTACTCTTGTTATGAAGAATCATGTCTGGACGCGTTAACATGACACAAGCCCAGTTGACGGCTTTGATCAACGAACGAGTTGCCGCAGCGCTTGCAGCTGCAAACGCAGGAGGTATATCCTGCAGTCCGAATTTGTTCTAGGATCATTTGGATCCTACTCTCGTGAACCAACCTTTGTGTTAAACTCTGTCTTTCTTTCACCTACCTTAGGTCAATATGCTCAGGCACCGGTGTGCACTTTTAAGACCTTTATGGACTGTCGACCCACTACTTTTAGCGGAACTGAAGGAGCAGTAGGTCTCCTCCACTGGTTTGAGAAACTGGAATCTGTGTTCGAAATGTGTGAATGCCCTGAAGCGCGCAGGGTAAAGTATGCTACTGGTACTCTCGAGGGTTTGGCCCTCACGTGGTGGAATGCTCAAGTGCAAATGCTGGGGTTGGTTGCTGCTAACGCCACCCCATGGGAAACTTTCAAGGAAATGGTTAAGGAGGAATACTGCAGTCGCGATGACATCCATAAGCTGGAAGATGAGTTCTACAACCTCAAGATGACGGGGTCAGAGATTGAGGCGTATACTAAGAGATCGCATGAGCTTGCCTTGTTGTGTCCTACTATGGTGGACCCTCCCTATAAGCGAATTGAACTCTATCTCAAGGGCTTGGTGCCAGAGATCCAAAGCCATGTGACTTCAGCAAACTTGACTACTATTCAGCAGGTTGTTCAGTTGGCTCACCGTCTCACTGACCAAGCGGTGGAGCAGAACAAGTTACCAAAGCGCATAGGTGCTGTAACTACTTCTGGTACCTCTAGTGGGGACAAACGGAAATGGGATGGAACTTCAAGCAGGGGTTCAACTTCTGTGCAATCTCAGTCTCAGCAGAGAAAGACTGACGACCACAAGAGCCCCAGTCAGCAGTCGTCTGGTGGTCAAAGTCATGGTGGGTACAAGGGGAATCACCCCAAATGCAATCGTTGCAACCTACACCACAGTGGGCCATGCACCAGGGGCAACTGTCATCGGTGCAACAAGCCTGGTCATGTTGCAAAGGATTGCAGGAGCGCATATCCCGCCAATCAGAATCGTCAGCAACCTCAACAGAACCAGCGGCAGCAACAGGGTAACAACAAAGGATGCTTTCAGTGTGGAGCTGAAGGCCACTTCAAGAAAGATTGTCCCCAACTGAACCAGAACAACAACAACAACAATCAGGGGAATGGTAACAATGGGAACAACAACAATGGTGCCAGGGGGCGAGTGTTCGTGATTGGTCAAGGTGAAGCAAGGAATGATCCCAACGTGGTGACGGGTAAGTTCCTTCTCGACGACTTTTATGTTACAGTTTTATTTGATTCGGGTGCCGATACTAGCTATGTGTCACTAGAAGTTAGTCAAATGCTTAAGCGTATTCCAACACCTCTGAACACCAAGCACACTGTAGAGCTAGCTAATGGTAAGAGTTTGGAGGCCTCGCACGTAGTCAAAGGTTGCCAACTTATTCTCGCTAACCAGACCTTCTCTATTGACCTTATTCCTATCGTTTTGGGTAGTTTCGACGTTGTCATTGGGATGGATTGGTTATCCCAACATCGAGCAGAGATTCTTTGCAACGAGAAGATCGTTCGTATTCCTGGCTTAGGTAGTGAACCTCTCATGATTCGTGGCGACAAGAGAAGTGCTGTTGAGAACATCATCTCTCTTCTTAAAGCCCAGAAATGCTTACGAAAGGGCCACACGGCAGTCTTAGCTCTAGTTACTGACACCACAGAGAAAGAGAAGAAGCTAGAAGATTTTCCAGTTGTACGTGACTATCCTGAGGTATTCCCTGAGGAATTACCTGGTCTTCCGCCCCATCGCCAAGTCGAGTTTCAGATTGAACTAGCTCCTGGAGCTGCGCCTATAGCACGTGCACCTTATCGTTTAGCGCCATCAGAACTGGAAGAACTCTCTACGCAACTACAAGAACTCCTGGATAAGGGATTTATTCGTCCTAGTTCATCGCCTTGGGGAGCTCCAGTACTATTTGTGAAGAAGAAGGACGGTACCTTCAGAATGTGTATCGACTATCGAGAACTCAACAAGGTGACTGTGAAGAACCGTTATCCTCTACCGCGCATTGACGACTTGTTCGACCAGTTGCAGGGGTCGAGCTACTATTCAAAGATCGATCTGAGATCGGGATATCACCAGCTGAGAGTTCGGGAAGAGGATGTCTCTAAGACCGCCTTTAGAACTCGGTATGGGCACTATGAGTTTTTGGTCATGCCGTTTGGGCTAACGAACGCACCCGCAGTCTTCATGGATTTGATGAACCGAGTATGCAAGCCTTATCTGGACAAGTTTGTTATAGTCTTCATCGACGACATCCTGATCTATTCTAAGAGTCAGGAGGAGCACGAACAACATCTACGACTTATCCTGGAACTCCTTCGGAAAGAACAGCTTTATGCGAAGTTCTCGAAATGCGACTTTTGGCTTCGAGAAGTCCATTTCCTAGGCCACGTGGTGAACAAGGATGGGATTCACGTTGATCCATCCAAAGTGGACTCTATTAAGAACTGGCCAGCGCCTCGCACAACAAAGGAAATTCGCCAATTCTTGGGATTGGCAGGTTACTACAGGAGATTCATTAAGGATTTCTCTAAGATCGCACAGCCTCTCACCTCACTAACGCAGAAAGGCGTTGCTTATCATTGGGGGAATGCACAAGAATCAGCCTTTCAACATCTAAAGGATAGACTTTGTAGTGCACCTATCCTTTCACTGCCAGAGGGCACAGACGATTTTGTGGTTTACTGTGATGCATCAATTCAAGGTCTTGGTTGTGTATTGATGCAACGAGATAAAGTCATAGCCTACGCCTCACGCCAACTCAAGGTTCATGAAAAGAACTACACTACGCATGATTTGGAGCTGGGAGCTGTTGTTTTCGCACTTAAGTTATGGCGGCATTACCTGTACGGAACCAAGTGCGCAATCTACACTGACCACAGGAGCCTAGAGCACATATTCAAGCAGAAGGAACTGAATATGCGGCAACGACGATGGGTCGAATTACTGAATGACTACGAGTGCTCTATCAGGTATCACCCGGGCAAGGCCAATGTTGTGGCTGACGCCCTCAGTCGAAAGGACACTGCGCCTAAGCGCGTAAGAGCTCTACAACTCACGATCCATTCTAGTCTACCTTCGCAAATACGAGCTGCTCAGATAGAAGCACTGAAACCAGAAAACGTAAGGGCCGAAGCCCTACGCGGGTCAAGACAACGCTTAGAACAGAAGGAAGACGGTGCTTACTACGTGACGGGACGTATTTGGGTCCCACTCTATGGCGACTTACGAGAACTTGTGATGGACGAAGCGCACAAATCTCGCTACTCGGTACACCCTGGTTCGGATAAGATGTATCACGATATTAAAACTACGTATTGGTGGCCTAGCATGAAGGCCCACATAGCAACCTACGTCAGCAAGTGTTTGACTTGTGCGCGAGTCAAGACGGAATATCAGAAACCCTCGGGTCTACTCCAACAACCAGAGATACCACAATGGAAATGGGAGCAAATTTCCATGGATTTCGTTACAGGCTTACCTAGATCACAGCGCGGAAACGATACTATCTGGGTGATCGTGGATCGACTTACAAAGTCCGCACACTTCTTGGCAATTAAGGAGACAGATAAATTCTCCACCCTAGCGGAAATATACCTCAAGGAAGTTGTTTCGAGGCACGGGGTGCCCACCTCTATCATCTCCGATCGAGATGCACGTTTTACTTCAGAGCTGTGGCAGGCAATGCACAAGTCCTTTGGCTCACGATTAGATATGAGCACAGCGTATCACCCACAGACGGACGGGCAGTCCGAGCGCACTATTCAGACCTTAGAAGACATGCTTCGTTCATGTGTAATCGACTTTGGCAACAGCTGGGAAAAGCATCTGCCACTTGTGGAATTCTCGTATAATAACAGCTACCACACCAGCATTAAAGCTGCTCCGTTTGAGGCATTGTACGGACGTAAATGCCGGTCACCTCTTTGTTGGGCAGAGGTGGGGGATAGTCAAATCACTGGTCCAGAACACGTGGTAGACACTACTGAGCGGATCGCTCAAATACGACAACGCATGGCGGCCGCTCGTGACCGTCAGAAGGCCTACGCCGATAAGGGCAGGAAACCACTTGAGCTCCAGGTTGGGGAGCGGGTATTACTCAAAGTTTCACCCTGGAAGGGTGTGGTTCGTTTTGGTAAACGAGGCAAACTCAACCCACGATACGTTGGACCTTTCGAAATCATTGAGAAAATAGGCAAGGTGGCCTACAGACTGAACCTACCAGTAGAACTCGGTGCAGTTCACAACGTTTTCCATGTGTCGAATCTGAAGAAGTGTCTGTCAGATGAGACCCACGTAGTTCCTCTGAAGGAACTCACGATCGACGAACAGTTGAAATTCGTCGAAGAACCAGTCGAAATCACGGACCGGGATGTTAAGGTCCTCAAGAGCACTAGAATACCTCTCGTTCGAGTTCGTTGGAACTCACGTCGCGGCCCAGAGTTCACCTGGGAGCGCGAAGATCGAATGAAACAAAAGTATCCCCAACTGTTTGAGAACAGTACAACCGCTACTGAGGCTGAAGCTACGGAATTTCGGGACGAAATTCCAGATCAACCGGGGGTGGATGTGACACCCCAGGATAACCGGGAAAACCTTACAACTTGACTAGCTTCCTCAGTGAGTGCCATCAAATTTCGGGACGAAATTTCTTTCAACTTGGGGATGATGTGACAACTCGAAATTTAGAACCTTTCTTGTGTCTCGATGTAACATACTTGTACGCTATGGGACTGGTTAACTTGTTAATAAATGTGAAGTTTTATGTGAAATGTGCCTTGTTTGTATGTTTGTATGTATATATGTATGTATTATAAGCAAGCCGAGAACCCAACCCGAAAACAAAGAACCCGACTCGAGACCATGAGGTCTCGAGTGAATAGTGGCCGGTGGGCCTTTGGGCCGCAAACCATCAACCGAAACCCATTAAGGGTGCACCACTTGAAGCTAATATATATATATGTGCATTACCCTCCTAACCACACTTGTTACTCTTGAACAACACACACTCATACTCTCACTCCTTCCCTCTCTAAAAACCCTAAGAAACACAAACACACCTTGGTAGCCGGCCAACACTAGGATTCGGATCAAGCTTGGAAATCGACCTTGGAGTTCACCTTTCCTATCTCTTAGCCGGTTAGTAATCCTTGTTATGTTTTGTGCTTGGATTGATTATTATGACATTATGTTGCTTGCTAAGTTTGAACATGAGAAATGATAGTTTATCTATGATAAAGATGTTGATTGATAGAAAGTAGTTACCAAATGATGATGAATCGATTAACATGTTTTCGGATATATTGCATGATGGACTATGATATCTTATTTAAACCACTAGTTGTTGATGTTTATGAAATCGGCTTGCAATTGTCATACAATCGGATTAGTATAAAACCGGGCTTGTGGTATTATGCTAAGTGTTTTGATGCTTGTTCATAACTTGGTTGAATAAGTGTTATTGTGCTTTGAATATATGAAAAACTTGATGAATGAGTTTGAATACATGAAGAACTTGTTGAATATGATATGAATGTGCTTTGAATGTTTGAATTCTGCCTATTTGATCCGATTTTGGTTAGTGTTAGACAACAAAACATGTTTTAGTGGATAGTACAATATTTGTGTTGCATGATATTAAAATGCTATTGGATAGTACAAACTGTGCAGAAATCAGCAGATGTTGGGGAGTCGAAACCCTGGTTGCGACTAGAAATCTCCATGTTGCGACATCAGTTGCGAGTCGAGAACATCAGGTTACGACTCGCAACCATGGCATGCCAAGCCGAAACCGTGGTTGCGACACAGGTTGCGACTCGCAACCATCCCTGATCAACACAAACAGCATAACCCGCAACCGTGATTGCGAGTCCGGTTACGACTCGCAACCAAAAGCAGCACAACCCGAGACCGCGCAGTTGCGAGTCTTGTTGCGACTCGCAACCACACTTAATGGGCTTACATATTTATGGGCCTACGATTAATGGGCCGGGCTTATGGGCTTTCTGTGTTAACCGTTGATGCATGATTTGGGCTTGAGTAGTTGGGTTGAACTTATGGACTGTATATGTGTTACTGTTAACTGAATATGTTAAACTTTTACACCGTGATTGCTACTTGTATGTGCACTGCTTGGTTTGAATCTGATTATAAGCGGTATCCATGTTAGGACGTGATTGACTACTTGCAAATTGATTGACCCTTCTGTGTTACTACCGAGCAAACCGAGGTGAGTTCACACCCTCTACAAAGCATGGGATTCCCTGGGTTGGGAACGGGGTTAAGGAACGTGGGTTCCTCGTCCTCCTTGGGTAGGACGGTGATGGTTCAGGAATGTAATTCCTCGTCCTGGCGGACGGTTAACACGTACTAGACTAAAACTCTATCACGAAGTCCCTCCTTTTTGTATCGACTTAATCGCCGGGCCAATGGCGAGCGGGTCATTAGTTAGATAGCGCTATTTAGGTCTGACAAACCTCACACCGTGCCGCAGAGGACGGGCGTGAACTAATGGATCTGGGGCACGTCAATGATGATAGACATTGATGTTTTCAGGGCACATAAACATGACTACAGTCAGCAGTCGATATGGTAACGAGTCTAGTGTACGCATGGGGTAGCCCCCACGGCCGAAATGCCTGATAACTAACATGGGGTAGCCCCCACGGCTGGAGTGCCGGAGTAATCGGGAATGAACAAGCCACGTTTTTAAACTATGGGGTAACCCCCACGGCAGGATGCCAGATAAAGGAAACTGTTTTCGAAACAACTAAAACGAACACCCAACTGTGAACTCACTCAACTAGTTGTTGACTCGTTACTACATGCTTTGCAGGACCATAGGTACTCAGCTGGAGCTTGCATGGAGGAGAGTCGTTGTGGGACACGGATTGCTGCGTGCCATGTTCTGTTTGAAAACATTTGAACTTATGTTATAACTTTACACTTATGCTTCCGCTTGCAACTTAAACTTGTTGTTTTGAAACACCAATCGTATTGGTTAAACTTTTATAACTGTTTATATGCTTGTTCAGCATGATTGGTGGCTGGATCCTGGTCAGTCACGCCTCCAAGCGGTAGTACTCCGCGGGCGGATTTTGGGGGTGTGACACCTTTCGGATTGACGAATGCACCAGCGGTCTTCATGGACCTCATGAACCGAGTGTGCAAACCTTACTTGGATAAATTTGTCATAGTCTTCATCGACGACATCCTGATCTATTCTAAGAGTCAGGAGGAACACGAGCAACACCTGAGGCTTATTCTGGAACTACTTCGTAAAGAGCAGCTGTATGCCAAGTTTTTGAAATGTGACTTCTGGCTTCGCGAATTCCATTTTCTGGGCCATGTGGTAAACAAGGATGGGATTCATGTGGATCCATCTAAGGTTGAATCGATCAAGAATTGGCCTGCACCCCGCACACCAACAGAGATCCGCCAATTCTTAGGTCTGGCAGGATATTACAGAAGGTTTATCAAAGATTTCTCAAAGATTGCGCAACCTCTCACTTCACTGACTCAGAAAGGTGTTACCTATCGTTGGGGTGATGCACAGGAGCCCGCATTTCAGCACTTGAAAGATAGACTCTGTAGCGCGCCTATCCTCTCATTGCCTGAAGGCACATATAATTTTGTGGTTTATTGCGACGCTTCCATCCAAGGACTTGGTTGTGTGTTGATGCAACGTGACAAGGTCATTGCCTACGCATCGCGCCAACTTAAGGTTCACGAAAGGAAATACACTACGCACGACTCGGAATTGGGAGCAGTTGTTTTCGCGCTTAAGATATGGAGACATTACCTGTACGGTACCAAGTGCACCATTTACACCGATCACAGGAGTCTCGAGCATATTTTCAAGCAAAAGGAGTTAAACATGCGTCAACGTCGATGGGTCGAACTCTTGAATGACTACGAATGCGCGATCAAGTATCATCCGGGCAAGGCCAATGTTGTGGCTGACGCCCTCAGCCGGAAGGATACTATACCTAGGCGTGTACGTGCGTTACAACTTACCATCCAATCCAACCTTCCAGCTCAGATTCGTGATGCTCAGGTTGAAGCGTTGAAAGCAGAGAACATTAGGGCTGAGTCCCTACGAGGATCGAGGCAACGGCTAGAACAAAAAGAAAACGGCGCCTACTATGTTAACGGACGCAACTGGGTTCCACTGTATGGAGACTTGCGCGAGCTTGTGATGGATGAAGCGCATAAGTCTCGTTACTCAGTACATCCTGGTTCGGACAAGATGTACCATGATCTCAAGACTTCATACTGGTGGCCTGGTATGAAAGCCAGCATAGCAACCTACGTCGGTAAATGTTTGACTTGTGCGAGAGTCAAGGTCGAATACCAGAAACCATCAGGCCCACTCCAACAACCAGAGATTCCGAAATGGAAATGGGAGCAAATTTCCATGGATTTTGTTACTGGCCTGCCGAGATCACAACGCGGAAATGATACCATTTGGGTGATCGTGGATCGACTAACCAAGTCTGCACATTTTCTGCCTATCAAGGAAACGGATAAGTTTTCTACTCTAGCAGACATCTACCTAAAAGAAGTAGTATCAAGGCACGGAGTGCCAACCTCCATCATTTCTAATCGTGACGCTCGTTTTACCTCTGAACTGTGGCAAGCTATGCATAAGTCTTTTGGCTCACGTTTAGATATGAGCACTGCTGATCACCCACAGACGGATGGGCAGTCTGAACGCACCATCCAAACCCTTGAAGACATGCTTCGGGCATGTGTGATCGATTTTGGTAACGGCTGGGAAAAGCATCTCCCATTAGTGGAGTTTTCATATAACAACAGCTACCACCAGCATCCAGGCCGCTCCATTCGAGGCATTATATGGACGCAAGTGCCGATCACCTCTTTGTTGGGCAGAAGTTGGGGGAAGTCAAATCACTGGTCCAGAACTTGTAGTAGATACAACCGAGAAGATTGCTCAGATACGACAACGAATGGCGGCAGCTCGTGACCGTCAGAAAAGCTATGCCGATAAGCGAAGAAAGCCACTCGAGTTCCAGGTTGTGGATCGGGTGCTACTCAAAGTTTCACCTTGGAAAGGTGTAGTTCGATTCGGAAAACGAGGCAAACTCAACCCGCGATACGTTGGACCCTTCGAAATCACCGAGAGAATTGGCAAGGTCGCCTACAGGTTAAATCTACCTGAAGAACTCAGCGGAGTTCACAACGTATTCCACGTGTCAAATCTGAAGAAGTGTCTGTCAGATGAGACCCTCATAGTTCCCTTAAAGGAGCTCACTATCGACGACCACCTGCGATTCGTCGAGGAACCAATAGAGATTACGGATCAAGACGTTAAGATTCTCAAGCACACCAGAATACCTCTCGTCCGAGTTCGTTGGAATTCCCGTCGTGGCCCAGAGTATACCTAGGAACGAGAAGATCAAATGAAACTCAAGTATCTCCAGCTGTTTAAGAAAAATGCAACCACTACTGAGGCTGAAGCTACTGCATAATTTCGGGACGAAATTCCAAATCAACGGGGGGATGATGTGACACCCCGGGAAAATCAGGAAAACAACGCAACTTAACTAGCTTCCTCAGTAACCACGCACTAAATTTCGGGACGAAATTTTCTTAACATGGGGAGAATGTGACAACCCTCAAAATCCCATGTATTCGGTACAATTCATTCTTGATAATTAAAGTGTTTGACGACTGTGTGGAATTACTTAACTGCTCTCTGATTACTGTGTTATGCTTACATGTGTGTGTTAACATACTGGTAGTATACAGAAAAGTTACTAAATAGTCCGGTATATTTTCCTATGTGTTAGGAATTAATTGAGTTACAAAAATATATATATAAGACGCCTTACGGAACAATTAAACACTTTAACGGAACAGTATCCGACCGAACAACCAGACATTACCTGGGACACCAAATATTTGTCAAACACATTATTTAATTATTTTTGGCTAGTCATGATCCCCGTGTACCATAACACCCACCAAAAATCATCACACAAACATATACTATCAAGATACTTGCACTCTAACTATCAATTACCATTTAGTTGAAATTTTACATCAAGACCCCCCCCCCAACCGAAATTTCGGTCCCCCATGGACCCACAAAGCATTCTCCATCCTCCATGTATTTGATTAGATTTTATGGCAATTATTTATTTGATTCTTGCTTGTGTAAGTATCCATAATATTTGATTCTTGCTTGTGTAAGTATCCATAATATGTGAAGATGATTATAAGGCATGGCCATGAGATTATATTTCAATTCTTTATTAGATTGTTGCTTCCTAATCTAACCAAAATATACTTGCCATACTTCCTATCTTCCCATAGATTATATTTCAATTCTTTATTGGATTGTTGCTTCCTAATCTAACCAAAATATGTGAAGATGATTATAAGGCATGGCCATGAGATCTTACAATCAATTTAAGTCTTACACACCCTCACATTACTACTCCCTCTCTCTCATTCGGTTTCCCCCAAAACCGAAATCCATCACCACCACTATCATCAGTCATCTCTTCCATTTTTACAAGTTCCATTCAAGTTTGAAGGTGATCTATGGAGGTGGCAACTTGAAGGACTTTCTAAGGAGCTTGTTCTAGTCTTTTTCACCATCATATTCTCAATAGATTCTATCCTAGCTATAAGCTAGTAGTAAGCTCTCGTTTAACCCTTGATTATCTTACTTTTATGGCTAATATTTGTAGGATGATGTTTATTTCACAAGAACACTAAAAAGGGTTTAACCAAGAAGATGAAACATGATGTACTTGTGTTAGTATGAAGTTGTTTTGATATGTACTGAGTATTTGCTGATTTACTTGTTGATATTGATGTGGGATGTTGTTACGATCACTAAATATGATTAACGGGATCAACCGAACACAAACTAGTAAACTAGAGACTAAAAACAGCAATCTGTCCATACTTTACAGCCAACTTCAGTTGGCTGTAAACAGGTCATAAACTTAACGAAAAACCGATATTTTGAATCTAAAATATGCTATTACTAAATACGGTTCCAATGGCACCGGAATCGTAATTTTTGGACTCCGTTTACTATTTTTAAAGTGTTAATTTGTAACAGCAACTTAAGCTGAATTTTGACAGCAATAAATGGGTGTTATACTTTCGGTCATAACCTGAAATTTGTGATGAATCGGACCATGAAATTTGTACAGTAGATGATAACCGATGCATGTGTAATTACCCCACTGGAATTTCGTAAATCGGACACTCGATGAATTTTTAATAAATTGTTCCGTGAACTATGGTCAGAAAATACATAAATCTGAGTTCAGTCCAGAAAATGATTTTTATTAAAATATTGGCGATGACTTAGATCCCGAGATTTTTACACAATAATATTTGGGTCATTTAGCATCTTCTGTAAAAATTTGGGAATTTTTGGAACAAGTTAACTATTTTATTAAAATCCCCGAAAACAGCCCGCTTTTGAATATTTAAGCTGAAACTACATAAGTAGTGATTTGCGTGTCTAAATGTCGAATATGTTATCTGTGAATGATCTAACATGTTATGTGTCGATAAAAGTGTTATGTGCAATATCGTATGTTTAATTGTGAATGGGAATAGATGGGGAGGTTACATGGGCATAAACCGTTAAAGTGATGCATGTTATGTGATAGATACGTGTAGGAACTTTGTGTTCTATTTGAAAGCCACTAAATGACTAATTGGTAAATTATATTAGGACGAGATTGACCGACCTTGACTGTTAGCTATATTGAGAATCTAACCGAGCAAACCGAGGTGAGTTCACACTCTTTCTAAGGCATGGGATTCCCAGGGGTTTGGGAATGGGATTGATTAACTACTTGTACTATCATTACTGTTAAACTACTTTTTACTGTCCTCGGATTGAAGGGCACGTACGTAAAACCTACGTACACAATCATAAGACCATCAACTCTATCACTTTAAGTCCCTCATTTATCGACTTAATCGCCGAGGCCTATGGCGAGCGGGTCATTAGTTAATAGCGCTATTAGGTTTAACAAACCTCACACCGTGCCAGTCGGACGGGCGTGTACTAATGGACTATGGGCAAAGGGTCAATGCTGATAGACATTGACTTAGGGCACCTCTTATATTTTCATAGCAGTCGATACGCGTGGTCTAGTAACACATGGGAAACCCCCACTAATCTTCGCAAACATGTCAGAAAGACCGCGATGCAAACTCATACGATACATGGTTTTCAAAACAAACAGATAATTTACGAAACAAATGCTATAACTAAACAACCAACTGTGAATTCACTCAACTTTGTTGTTGACTTGTTGTTACATGCCTTACAGGTCGCTAAATGCTTGGAGCTTGCATATGGAGGTGTCGTTGTGGGATGCGAACTGATATGTCCCGTATTTAATAAATAAACTTTATGAACTTATTAAACCTACGTTTTGGACTTTAAACTTATGAACTATGGACTATGTTTTGAACTTACGTTTTATGCTTCCGCTGTTTAACTAAAATCGGTTTACTTCCTTTTGGTCACCAATCGTATTGTGTTTGGTTTTAATTACTTAATTATGTTGTTCGATATGATTGGTGGCTCGATCCTGGTCATGTCACGCCTCCAAGCGGTGGTACTCTGCATGGTGGATTTTGGGGGTGTGACATATTGTTCCATGTTAAACAAACCAAATGTCATAACAAAATGAAGGCATGTGATGTAAACAATTGTACTAAGTATGCTAAGTAAACATACGAAGCAGAAATGTTCATGTAAATCAATGTGCCCATATGCTGAGTAAACATATGCAGCAGAAATGTTCATGTAAATCAATGTGTCCATATGCTGAGTAAACATATGCAACAGAAATGTTCATGTAAATCAATGTGTCCATATGCTGAGTAAACATATGCAACAGAAATGTTCATGTAAATCAATGTGTCCATATGCTGAGTAAACATATGCAACAGAAATGTTCATGTAAATCAATGTGTCCATATGCTGAGTAAACATATGCAACAGGAATGTAATGTAAATCAATGTACTAAGTACGCACACAATGGGCATACATAGCATGAAATGTAATGAAATCGTGTACTATAATGTACTAACAACATAGCAGGCATATGATGTGAAAACATGGAAAGCATGAATGTAACAGATAGGCACATGTGTTTCACCCCAAAACAGTTTGGAAAACAGTAAAAGAGGGGTTCAATGTACTCACATTGACTCCTCGAAAACGTGTAAAAGATGGGGTTCTATGTACTCACCTGAGATTGCTTTGAATTCCTTGTATAATAACCAGATAATGCTAAAGATCACGGGATATCAAACGGCACCTAATAGGTAGCTATGTTAATATACCGGACCAAATCGGATGGATCGGATAGTATGCGGGTTCGTAAACCAAACGAGTATGGAGACTCGTGTAATATGGTTTAACAAAGCCTACATACTAAAATGAAACCAAACCTAAGTGCTTGCGACCCATCACGACTCGTTTAGGTAGCTTATGCTACCTTAACACGTCGTTCGCGTAGAACGCATTTGGAACGCCTAACATCGTGACCACAAGGCATAACCTCGGAAGGTTATAGCTATGGTCACCTAATGTGTTTGGTCGGATCCTAATGATCGACCAAATGGGTCGGGTTCGAAAGTATAAGCGATGGTTTAGATCGCTTACCTTACGACCCTATATAAGCACTATACTAAAAGTGACGAGCTAAGCATGTTAGAACATGCTTAACTAAGTTTAGAAAACAGGTTTGGCATCAAAGCAAACGGCTTTGATGCTCATGAGTAGTTTGGTTACAAAATATGCAAGAATGCACATTTTGGCCGAAACTACGACTCGTCACTGAGCCTAGATAACGTGGTAATCAGTAGGTATAGTCACTACGCACTATAACCATCGTGATCATGCTCACGTTATGAAGTTCCATGAACTTCGTGTTGACCATAGGCTGGTCAATGCAGAAAGGCAACAAAACGTTGACTTTCGGACTCGAAAAGCGAATAAAAGAACGAAAGAAGATTTACGGAGGGTCCCCGAATGCTAATCTAGATCAAAGAGCTCAGGTATGAAGCAATGGCATCAACTTAGAGCATTTTGATCAGATTTGTGTGGGTTTTACATCAAAGGGGGGGTATTTATAGGAAAAGTAGAGCCGTTAGGATCGTTTCTTTATTTTCGTGCCACGATCCTAAGCGTCCACTTGTCAAAATGTTGTGGTTACTGAAAATGGCCCTTGGCTCTTGATTGGGTGAAAGGGCATTGCCCCTTGAACGAACGAAAGGCCAACTGCAAGTGGATTCAAACTTTGAATCTGGTCTGTTAGTCCCACGCGGCCCGCCTCCATGTGCAGGCCAAACTAATGCGGGCCGCCTGGAGGTGCTGGTCAGACAACATGTTTCAGTTTTGGCAGTTTTGGTCCCTGTTGCGTGTTTAAGCCATTTCCGACACTTCTAAGGCCCGTAAAGCCAACTTTAAGGCCCTAAAATGATGCCTAAACATTGTGGACATGAAACATGCTCAAAAAATGTTCCGGATGTTGGTTCGTTTGACCGTACAATCGCGATGTTCGCTTAATTACGACGGGATGCGCATAAGCGCGAAAAATGATCCAAATGACGCAACGAATGGATTTTTCTCATGCCAAACACTAAGGCATAATATTAGGATGCTTACATAAATTTTTGGATGTCCGGATGTATTTAGAACGTAAGTTATGCGCGAAAGTGCGAACTTGTGCACTTTTTGACACTTTTAGTCCCTGAATGATCCAAAAGTTTGTTTTAGCATACCAAACCCCTCAAAGCCTATTTCTAAGCTATGTAAAGGATATTTATGGTATGTTTAACTTATGGAGATGTTCCAGAATGTTCGTTACAGTTCAAATTGGCATACTTTTGCAGTTTGCCATACCAAAGCCTTCAAAACTTATTTCTAAGTTATGTAAAGGTTATTTAAGGTATGTTGAGTATATGTTGATGTTCTGGAGTATTTGTCACATTAAACTGAGTACGTTTAAGCATCAGTTAGCGTATAACTCTCCAGAAAGCGATGTAGAGTTTGAAATTGAGCAAAAGTCAAAACATGAAAAATGTAAAACACAACCAAACAAACATTGGGATCAAATAACATTGTTTTATTGATAATAGAACTGTTCATAATGATTACAAGCACAAATGTTACAGTCTCCCCTACTTGTGGAAATTTCGTCCCGAAATTTATTTAGAGGAAACTCGTGGAAAAAGATGCGGATATTTTGCCTTCATTTGATCTTCACGTTCCCAAGTAAACTCGGGTCCACGTTTAGATTCCCAGCGAACCTTGACCAAAGGAATGCGCTTGTGCTTGAGCCACTTGACTTCACATTCCATGATTTCCACGGTTTCTCAACAAATTTCAGTGTTTTATCAACACGAATTTCGTCAAGCGGTATGTGGAGGTTTTCATCAGCTAAACGCCTCTTGAGATTGGACACGTGAAAGGTTGGATGAACATTTCCAAGTTCAGGAGGTAACTCAAGTCTGTAGGCTACCTTACCGATTCTTTCGACGATCTTGAATGGTCCAACGTATCTAGGTGCAAGTTTTCCTTTCTTTCTGAATCTGATCACACCTTTCCAAGGTGAGACCTTAAGTAATACACGATCACCGACTTGAAAATCCAAGGGCTTGCGTTTTAAGTCCGCGTAACTCTTTTGACGGCTTCTAGCTGTCTGAAGGTTATCACGAACTTTCTTTACCTTATCTGTGGTCTCTAAAATGAGGGCAGGTCCAGTAAGTTGAGCCTCGCCAATCTCATTCCAGCAGACTGGTGAACGACATTTTCGACCATAGAGAGCCTTGAAAGGAGCCATGTTGATGCTGGAGTGATAACTGTTGTTGTAGGAGAATTCAATCAACGGAAGATGTGAATCCCAACTTGTGACACTCGAGGTTTTTCCGAACGATCACCTTGTAATATTTTGTGTATATAAATACTATTAAATGAAAACGTGACCTTTGTGCATGATATGTGATGTATGTATGTGTTATATATATATATGAGAGCCGAAACCACGACCCGAGACCATGACTCGCAACCGGGCGGTTGCGAGTGGGCCACTCGGTCTCGAGTGGGCCGTTGAGCCGAAACCGGTTTGGGCCGAAACCCCAAGCCCAACCCGAAACCCCCTTAGTCTTGTTGACACTTGGTATATAATCCCCACTTTCCTTCATTTCCTTCATTTTGCACAACACACCAACACATACACTCCTTATTTTCTCTCAACTAAGAAAACCCCAAAACAACATCCAAACTCTTCCAAATTCTCGGTTCAAGCAAGGATCTCGGACAAGGACTCGGTCAAGATCATCACTCGGACACTCCATCTTCTCTCATTCTCTTCTCTTTGTTTTCGGCTCCCCCTTTTCATAACCGGTTAGTGTTTTCTTTTGTGTTTAAGATGTATGTATGTTGTATGAACTAAGAAATGCTTGGTTAGTAGTTTTGTATGACTTTTAGGTTGATTTGTAAAAGTTTGACAATATGTGGTAACATGTTAGAAATGGTAGTTTAGGAATGTTTATACCAACCAAAACTATGTTCAAGATTATAAAATAAATGCTTCATTGTTCTTGCAAAATGATGTTGTTAAATATGAGATTCGACTATATAATGTATGTTTTCTTGTTTAGCATCATGATCTTGTCATAAATATGTGATTTTCGGCTCATAAATATGTGTTTATGTTGGCATGAAAACCCTAGAAAACTATGAACATAAGAAGAACTTGTTTGAATATGACTTGAAGATGTAAAAATGGCAAAGTTTGATCTATATTTACTAATATTCAGATTAGGAAAAAGTGTTAGTGAAACCTTATTGGTAGTTTCCTAATCTGGGCCTGATTTTATATGTACAATGTGGACTGTCATATCTGCATCATCACGTGTGTATGAAAGTGACAGATTACGACTCGCAACCACTGCATTACGACTCGAAACCACACGGTTGCGACTCGCAACCAAAACATGACAAGTCGAAACCACGAGATTGCGACTCGAGACCACGCCGTTGCGACTCGCAACCAAAACGTGATGACTCGAGACCACGGTTGCGACTCGCAACCACAGCGTGACAAGCCGAAACCACCTGGTTGCGACTCGAGACCAGCTGGTTGCGAGTGGGCTGTTCATTTTGGTTACTGGGCCCATATATGTTTAACTTGGGCTATCTGTTGACTGGATTATGTGTTGCTGTTGACTGCCTAATTACTTAGGCCGGCCCAGTAACCCACTGTTTACTTATATGCTTGATACGTGTTAGTTATGTGTAAGTTTTTACGTGAATGCTTGTATACCGAACCTGACCTATACCGGTAACCATGTTAGGACGTGGTGACCAACGTGATTGACAAGTAACCTAAACCTACCGAGCAACCCAAGGTGAGTTCACAACTTAAAAGCATGCGTCCCGGTGGCTTGGGACACGAGACTAAAACAACCCTATCCCCTGGTAAAAGGGGATACCATTTACATACCTTCCCTAGTTATTGGGAACACAATCTTACTTTTCCTTCCCTGGTATTGGGAAACCTTTTTGGTTAATTACTGTTTATACGGATTGCAACTAACAGCACTAAACGAAACTCTATCACTCAAGTCCCTACTACAAATACCGATTAGTCGCCGGGTTAGGCGAGCGGGTTATTAGTTGATAGCGCTATCTAGGTGTTTACCAGCCTCACACCGTGCCCTGGTTTGGGATCGGTCGTGAACTAATGTACTCAGAAATCCGTCAATGATGATAGAACATTGACATCGGGGCATCCTGCGGATACGCAACGGTTACCTAGTGTTCGGTATTGGAAAAAAAAAAACAGTTTAGTCGCTAACTTTTGGGGTAGCTCCCCAGGGCATGTATAAACGGATAAATTAACCGGTGAAACAAGTTTTTGGTAATTAAAACTGGACAACTAGTGAACTCACTCAGCATTATTGTTGACCCCTTACTGCATGCTTTGCAGGTAACCCGTGACGAAGGAGCTTGCAGCTTGGGGACGAGTAGTGTCTGTTCACCCTTGTGTTGGGTGTTACCTTATTTTGAATTATGAACTTTGTCTAAACTACTTTACTTATGCTTCCGCTACTTATTAACTGTTTGAACTTAAAACCTTAAACTCTGAACTTGATATTTGCTAATCCTATGGTTAGTAAGTATTACTTTTGTTATCAACTTAATTATTCAGTATAATTGGTGGCTGGATCCTGGTCAGTCACGCCCCCGAAGCGGGTGTTATCCGCAGGTGGATTTTGGGGGTGTGACAGATTGGTATCAGAGCCATTGGTTATAGTGAACTTGGTTTTAAAAAGGGGAAAATCTTTTTGGAGAAAACCAGACTATAACCCGTGACTCGCAACGACACTACACTCCAAGTGCAAGGCTCGACACTTTTGACCTCATAGCTCGGACCAGTGTTTACTTGTTGCTTACTTTATGTTTCCTGTTATGCTATACGCACTAGTGTGCCTAAACTAGATAGATACACCTCTCTCTTCTATCTCATTCTCGCTACATTACGACATCGCACTCATACTGTGTTTTCTGGTTATGAAGACAATGAGTGGACGTGGAAGAGGAAACATTAATATGACGCAGGCTCAGTTCACTAACCTGCTCAACACAGTGGCTGCAGCTTTCGCAGCTCACCCTATAGGTAAGCTCGTTGTTTTAGGATGTTTAGATCCTACCGCCACATCGACTTTTCGCCTCTAAACCTATACGCTTCGCTTCTCACGAACAGGTCAGCATGCACCTGCGCAACCACCAGTGTGTACTTTCAAAACTTTCATGGATTGCAAGCCTCTCCCTTTCAACGGCACTGAGGGTGCCATAGGTCTTCTGCACTGGATTGAGAAAATTGAAGCTGTTTTTGCTGTCTGTGAATGTCCCCCTGCGAACTGGGTGAAGTTTGCTACTGCTACGCTTGAAGGAAGCGCGCTTTCTTGGTGGAAGGCGCAGATTCAGATGTTTGGACTGGAAACTGCAAATGCTACTGCGTGGGAGGATTTCAAGGATATGATCAAAGATGAATACTGTCACCGGGATGACATCCACAAGCTTGAGAATGAGTACTATGAGCTCAAGATGGTTGGGTCAGAGATTGAAACCTACACCAAGTTGTCCAACGATTATGCTGCTCTTTGCCCAAACATGTCTCGACCTATGTATCGAAGAATCGAACTGTACATCAAGGGTTTGGATCCAGAGATTCGAAGCCATGTAACTTCAGCCAACCACACTACCATTCAGCCGATCGTTCGACTTGCTCACAAACTCACTGATCAGGCCGTAGAGGAGGGCAGGTTGCCCAAAAGGATCAGTGCTACTGTCGGAAGTTCTAGTGACAGCAAGCGTAAGTGGGAAGGAAGTCAGAGCAAGGATGCTAACCCCACTCAGGCCCCAGCACAACAAAGGAAAACTGAAACCAACAAAGGCACTCAGCAACAGGGTGGCTACCGGGGAAGCTACCCAAAGTGCAACAAGTGTAACAGACACCACAATGGGGCATGTAACAAGGGCCAGTGTCAGCGATGCCACAAGATGGGACACGAAGCCAAGGACTGTAGAAGTCAGTTCCCAGCAAGACAGAATCAGCAACAACCCCAACAGCAACAACAGCAAGGAAACAACCGGGCATGTTTTAAGTGTGGAGCTGAGGGGCACTTTAAGAAGGATTGCCCTGAACTGAATCAGAACCGCAACAATAATCAGGGAGCTGGGAACAACAATCAGAACAACAATGCTGGGAATGGTGCTAGAGGAAGGGCATTCGTGATTGGAGCTGGTGAAGCAAGGAATGACCCCAATGTTGTGACGGGTAAGTTCCTACTCGATGATCGTTATGTTTCTATGTTATTTGATTCCGGTGCCGATGCTAGTTATGTATCCCTACGTATTAGTAAGAAGCTTAAGCGTCCGCTTTCGTTACTAAGTTCTCCTCATATCGTCGAGTTAGCTAATGGTAGAAACATCGAGGCCTCACATGTTGTCAAAGGCTGCAAACTAGAGTTGTCTGGTCAGACATTTAGTATCGACCTTTTTCCTGTTACTCTTGGGAGCTTCGACGTCGTTATTGGTATGGATTGGTTATCCAAGCATCGCGCTGAGATCCTTTGTCAAGAGAAAGCAGTTCGTATTCCTCGCCGTTCTGGCAAACCTCTCATTGTACAAGGTGGCAAAAGTGGAGAAATCTCCGGCGTTATCTCGTTCTTGAAGGCCCAGAAGTGTTTACGAAAGGGGCACACCGCTATCCTAGCACTTGTTACCAACACGCAGGAAAAGGAAAAGAGGATTGAAGACTTTCCAGTAGTGTGTGACTACCCCGAGGTATTTCCTGAGGAATTACCTGGACTCCCTCCCCATCGTCAGGTCGAATTCCAAATCGAGCTAGCTCCCGGAGCAGCGCCTATAGCTCGTGCACCTTACCGTCTAGCCCCCGCGGAATTGAAGGAACTCTCCACTCAGCTACAGGAACTGTTGGATAAAGGATTTATCCGTCCTAGTTCATCACCCTGGGGAGCACCGGTACTCTTTGTTAAGAAGAAGGATGGCACGTTCCGAATGTGTATTGATTATCGTGAGTTGAACAAGGTCACCATCAAGAATCGTTACCCTCTCCCTCGAATCGACGACCTATTCGATCAATTGCAAGGATCGAGCTACTACTCTAAGATTGACCTACGATCAGGCTACCATCAGTTAAGGGTCCGTAATGAAGATATTTCCAAGACTGCATTCAGAACTCGTTATGGTCATTATGAATTCCTCGTTATGCCCTTTGGAATGACCAACGCCCCTGCAGTGTTCATGGATCTCATGAACCGAGTATGCAAACCCTACCTCGACAAATTTGTGATCGTGTTTATAGACGACATCTTGATCTACTCGAAAAGCCAAGAGGAACATGAACAGCACCTACGCCTTATCCTCGAACTCCTCCGCAATGAGCAACTGTATGCCAAGTTCTCGAAATGCGACTTCTGGCTTCGAGAAGTCCATTTCCTTGGGCACGTGGTTAACAAGGACGGAATCCACGTCGACCCTGCAAAAGTCGACTCTATAAAGAATTGGCCTACCCCTAAGACTCCCACTGAAGTTCGCCAATTCTTGGGATTAGCAGGTTACTACCGCAGATTTATTCAGGGATTCTCAAAGATTGCACAACCCCTCACTACGCTCACGCAGAAAGGCGTCACCTACAAGTGGAATGAAGCACAGGAATCTGCTTTTCAGAGGCTTAAGGATAACCTCTGTAGTGCTCCTATTCTCTCGTTACCTGAAGGAACGGACGACTTTGTGGTTTACTGCGATGCGTCTATTCATGGGCTCGGTTGCGTGTTGATGCAACGCGAGAAAGTTATTGCTTACGCCTCTCGACAACTTAAGACACACGAAAGGAACTACACAACGCATGATTTGGAACTGGGAGCAGTGATATTTGCGCTTAAGATATGGAGACATTACCTGTACGGTACCAAGTGCACCATTTACACCGATCACAGGAGTCTCGAGCATATCTTCAAGCAAAAGGAATTAAACATGCGACAACGCCGATGGGTCGAACTTCTGAATGATTATGAATGCGCCATTAAGTATCATCCGGGCAAGGCCAATGTTGTGGCAGACGCCCTCAGCCGGAAAGACACTGTACCAAAGCGCGTGCGAGCATTACAACTTACCATCCAGTCTAGTCTCCCTACCCAGATTCGAAATGCTCAGATTGAAGCTCTGAAACCGGAAAACATCAGGGCTGAATCCCTGCGAGGATCGAGACAACAACTAGAACAGAAAGAAGACGGCGCCTACTATGTGACAGGGCGCATTTGGGTCCCACTTTACGGAGATCTACGAGAGCTTGTAATGGACGAAGCTCATAAGTCCCGTTATTCAGTACATCCTGGTGCAGATAAGATGTACCACGACTTAAGAACCACATTCTGGTGGCCTGGCATGAAGGCCCACATAGCAGCCTATGTTGGCAAATGTTTGACCTGCGCAAGAGTCAAGATCGAGTATCAGAAACCAGCAGGCCTACTCCAGCAGCCGGAAATCCCGAAATGGAAATGGGAGCAAATTTCCATGGATTTTGTTACAGGGCTACCTAGATCTCAACGCGGGAATGATACTATTTGGGTGATAGTAGATCGTCTGACTAAGTCTGCACACTTTCTGGCCATTAGGGAAACAGACAAGTTTTCTACCTTGGCAGAAATCTATTTGAAGGAAGTAGTCTCCAGGCACGGGGTGCCAACTTCTATTATTTCCGACCGAGACGCTCGTTTTACTTCCGAGTTGTGGCAAGCTATGCACAAATGCTTTGGCTCACGTTTGGACATGAGCACCGCGTATCACCCGCAAACGGATGGGCAGTCCGAACGCACCATCCAAACCCTGGAAGACATGCTTAGAGCATGTGTGATCGATTTTGGCAAGAATTGGGAGAAGCATCTGCCGCTGGTGGAATTCTCCTACAATAACAGCTATCACACTAGTATTCAGGCGGCACCTTTTGAGGCATTGTACGGTCGTAAGTGCCGATCACCTCTCTGCTGGGCGGAAGTCGGTGATAGTCAACTCACAGGCCCAGAACTGGTGGTGGACACAACGGAAAAGATTTCACAGATCAGGCAACGCATGGCGGCAGCTCGTGACCGTCAGAAAAGCTACGCTGATAAGCGTAGGAAACCGTTAGAATTCCAGGTCGGGGACCGGGTTCTACTTAAAGTCTCACCCTGGAAGGGTGTGGTCCGTTTCGGTAAGCGGGGCAAGCTGAATCCACGGTATGTTGGACCATTCGAAATTACCGAGAAAATCGGTAAGGTTGCTTATAGATTAAACCTGCCTGCAGAGCTGAGTGCAGTGCACAACGTTTTTCACGTATCTAACCTAAAGAAGTGTTTGTCGGATGAAACACTTGTGATTCCTTTTAAGGAACTGACGATTGATGAACAGCTACACTTTACTGAGGAACCGATTGAGATCACGGATCGAGAAATCAAAACCCTCAAACGTAGCCAGATACCCCTTGTGCGAGTTCGTTGGAACTCACGGCGCGGCCCAGAGTTTACCTGGGAGCGGGAGGACCAGATGAAGTCCAAGTATCCCCAGTTATTCCCAAACGAAAACCCCAGCACTGAAGCTACAACCGAATTTCGGGACGAAATTCCAAACTAACGGGGGGATGATGTGACACCCCGTTAAAACACGCTAGCTTGGCAGTGGCTGCTTCAACTTTCGGGACGAAAGTTCTTAAAACTTGGGGATAATGTGACACTCGAGGTTTTTCCGAACGATCACCTTGTAATATTTTGTGTATATAAATACTATTAAATGAAAACGTGACCTTTGTGCATGATATGTGATGTATGTATGTGTTATATATATATATGAGAGCCGAAACCACGACCCGAGACCATGACTCGCAACCGGGCGGTTGCGAGTGGGCCACTCGGTCTCGAGTGGGCCGTTGAGCCGAAACCGGTTTGGGCCGAAACCCCAAGCCCAACCCGAAACCCCCTTAGTCTTGTTGACACTTGGTATATAATCCCCACTTTCCTTCATTTCCTTCATTTTGCACAACACACCAACACATACACTCCTTATTTTCTCTCAACTAAGAAAACCCCAAAACAACATCCAAACTCTTCCAAATTCTCGGTTCAAGCAAGGATCTCGGACAAGGACTCGGTCAAGATCATCACTCGGACACTCCATCTTCTCTCATTCTCTTCTCTTTGTTTTCGGCTCCCCCTTTTCATAACCGGTTAGTGTTTTCTTTTGTGTTTAAGATGTATGTATGTTGTATGAACTAAGAAATGCTTGGTTAGTAGTTTTGTATGACTTTTAGGTTGATTTGTAAAAGTTTGACAATATGTGGTAACATGTTAGAAATGGTAGTTTAGGAATGTTTATACCAACCAAAACTATGTTCAAGATTATAAAATAAATGCTTCATTGTTCTTGCAAAATGATGTTGTTAAATATGAGATTCGACTATATAATGTATGTTTTCTTGTTTAGCATCATGATCTTGTCATAAATATGTGATTTTCGGCTCATAAATATGTGTTTATGTTGGCATGAAAACCCTAGAAAACTATGAACATAAGAAGAACTTGGCAAAGTTTGATCTATCTTTACTAATATTCAGATTAGGAAAAAGTGTTAGTGAAACCTTATTGGTAGTTTCCTAATCTGGGCCTGATTTTATATGTACAATGTGGACTGTCATATCTGCATCATCACGTGTGTATGAAAGTGACAGATTACGACTCGCAACCACTGCATTACGACTCGAAACCACACGGTTGCGACTCGCAACCAAAACATGACAAGTCGAAACCATGAGATTGCGACTCGAGACCACGCCGTTGCGACTCGCAACCAAAACGTGATGACTCGAGACCACGGTTGCGACTCGCAACCACAGCGTGACAAGCCGAAACCACCTGGTTGCGACTCGAGACCAGCTGGTTGCGAGTGGGCTGTTCATTTTGGTTACTGGGCCCATATATGTTTAACTTGGGCTATCTGTTGACTGGATTATGTGTTGCTGTTGACTGCCTAATTACTTAGGCCGGCCCAGTAACCCACTGTTTACTTATATGCTTGATACGTGTTAGTTATGTGTAAGTTTTTACGTGAATGCTTGTATACCGAACCTGACCTATACCGGTAACCATGTTAGGACGTGGTGACCAACGTGATTGACAAGTAACCTAAACCTACCGAGCAACCCAAGGTGAGTTCACAACTTAAAAGCATGCGTCCCGGTGGCTTGGGACACGAGACTAAAACAACCCTATCCCCTGGTAAAAGGGGATACCATTTACATACCTTCCCTAGTTATTGGGAACACAATCTTACTTTTCCTTCCCTGGTATTGGGAAACCTTTTTGGTTAATTACTGTTTATACGGATTGCAACTAACAGCACTAAACGAAACTCTATCACTCAAGTCCCTACTACAAATATCGATTAGTCGCCGGGTTAGGCGAGCGGGTTATTAGTTGATAGCGCTATCTAGGTGTTTACCAGCCTCACACCGTGCCCTGGTTTGGGATCGGTCGTGAACTAATGTACTCAGAAATCCGTCAATGATGATAGAACATTGACATCGGGGCATCCTGCGGATACGCAACGGTTACCTAGTGTTCGGTATTGGAAAAAAAAAACAGTTTAGTCGCTAACTTTTGGGGTAGCTCCCCAGGGCATGTATAAACGGATAAATTAACCGGTGAAACAAGTTTTTGGTAATTAAAACTGGACAACTAGTGAACTCACTCAGCATTATTGTTGACCCCTTACTGCATGCTTTGCAGGTAACCCGTGACGAAGGAGCTTGCAGCTTGGGGACGAGTAGTGTCTGTTCACCCTTGTGTTGGGTGTTACCTTATTTTGAATTATGAACTTTGTCTAAACTACTTTACTTATGCTTCCGCTACTTATTAACTGTTTGAACTTAAAACCTTAAACTCTGAACTTGATATTTGCTAATCCTATGGTTAGTAAGTATTACTTTTGTTATCAACTTAATTATTCAGTATAATTGGTGGCTGGATCCTGGTCAGTCACGCCCCCGAAGCGGGTGTTATCCGCAGGTGGATTTTGGGGGTGTGACACAACTACCACCAAAATCGATCACACAAGCTCTAAGCATATCCTCTAGTGTCTGGATTGTTCTTTCAGATTGACCATCCGTTTGCGGATGATAGGCTGTGCTCAGATTAAGTTGGGACCCCATAGCAGATTGCATGGTTCTCCAAAATTGAGAAGTGAAACGAGCATCTCTGTCAGAAATGATGTTCAAAGGAACACCATGTCGAGCTACAATTTCATCCACGTAGATTTGAGCAAGTTTGTCAGCCGAAAAATCCTCATGGATTGGCAAGAAATGCGCTGATTTGGTAAGACGATTAACGACTACCCAGATGGCATCGTGACCTTTCTTTGTGCACGGGAGTTTAGTAATGAGATCCATGGTAATGTTTTCCCACTTCCAAACTGGGATCTCTGGTTGCTCCAATAATCCGGAAGGACGCTGATGTTCAGCCTTAACCTTAAGACACGTAAGGCATTTTGATACATATAAGGCAATGTCTTTCTTCATACCAGGCCACCAATACTGAATACGAAGATCCTTATACATCTTATCTGAGCCAGGATGAATAGAATAACGAGACTTATGGGCTTCATCCATAAGCAAGGTACGAAGATTATCTTGGCTTGGGACCCACAAACGGTCCATGAAGTAATACGATCCATTGTCCTTCAGTTCTAGAGCAGGAGTTATGTGATAAGGGAATTCCTTATCCATCAAGCCTTGTGAAACACAAGCTTGTTGAGCCTGAGAAATACGGGCTTGGATATCGGTTTGAATAACAGATTGGACACGTACACAATGAAGTTTAGTACGTTCCTTGCGACTTAAAGCATCGGCTTCGACATTCGCCTTACCAGGATGGTAGCGAATTTCGCAATCATAGTCGTTTAGAAGTTCAGCCCAACGTCGTTGCCTCATGTTGAGTTCTTTCTGATTGAAGATGTGTTGAAGACTCTTGTGGTCAGTGAAAACCACACATTTTGTACCGTACAAGTAGTGTCTCCAAATCTTAAGAGCGAAGACAACTGCACCCAACTCCAGATCATGAGTGGTGTAGTTCTTCTCATGTATCTTCAATTGTCTTGATGCGTATGCTATGACTTTGTTTCTTTGCATCAGGACGCAGCCAAGACCTAATTTAGATGCGTCGCAATAAACGACGAAATCATCATTGCCCTCAGGCAATGTTAGGACAGGCGCGTCGCAAAGTTTCTGTTTCAAAGTCAGAAACGCTTCCTCTTGTTTGATTCCCCAATCAAATGGCTTGTTCTTCTGAGTTAGAGCAGTTAGAGGAACTGCAATCTTTGAGAAGTTCTCAATGAAGCGGCGGTAATAACCCACTAGACCAAGAAAAGAACGAACTTCAGTAGGAGTAGTAGGTGTATCCCAATCCTTAATCGCACTGATCTTGGAGGGATCTACATGAATACCTTGTTCGTTGACAATATGTCCTAAGAATTGAACTTCTTTATGCCAAAATTCACACTTGGATAATTTGGCAAAAAGTTGCTCTTTCTTTAGGAGTTCCAAAGTAAGACGTAGATGTTGCTCATGATCAGCTTGCGTCTTAGAATAAATCAAGATGTCATCAATGAACACGATGATGAACTTATCCAAATAAGGCTTGCAGACCCTATTCATTAAGTCCATGAAAACAGCAGGAGCATTAGTCAAACCGAATGGCATGACTGTGAACTCATAATGCCCATAACGAGTACGGAACGCTGTCTTGGGAATATCTTCTTCATGCACTCGAAGCTGATGATATCCAAATCGTAGATCAATCTTTGAAAAATAAGAAGCGCCTTGCAATTGATCAAAGAGATCATCAATGCGAGGTAGGGGATATCGATTCTTGTTGGTGAGCTTGTTAAGCTCACGATAATCGATACACATCCTAAAAGATCCATCCTTCTTCTTTACAAAAAGAACGGGAGCACCCCAAGGTGAAAAGCTAGGACGGATAAAAACCTTTGTTAGAGAGCTCCTGAAGCTGCTTAGATAACTCTTGCATCTCTGATGGTGCAAGACGGTATGGAGCTCTGGCAATGGGATTTGCACCAGGTACGAGATCAATACGGAACTCGACTTGGCATGCTGGAGGTAGACCAGGTAACTCTTCAGGAAAGACTTCAGAACAATCCCGAACGACAGGAATATCTGAAATAGTCTTACCCTTGCCTTTATCTGTTGTAACATGTGCTAAGAAAGCCACATATTTCTTCCGTAGATACTTCCGTGCTTTAAAACAAGACATAAGTTTGAGACCACCGGCAGGCTTCTCACCATGAACCTGTAGGATCTCGCCTGTCAACAGCGGCACACGAACAATCTTCTCAGAACAAACTATCTCTGCGCGATGCTTAGATAACCAATCCATACCCACTATAACGTCGAAGCTTCCAAGTTGCATTGGCGTGAGGTCGATAGGTAAAATATGGTCGTTAAGGTTCAACTGGCAGTTGCGTAGAATAGAATTTAGAACAATGGGTTCACCACTGGCAACCTCTACTGTCAAAGGTTTACCTAGTTTCTTTCTAGACACGCGAAGCATTGTCTCAAAAGACAATGACACAAAACTCTTGTCGGCACCCGAATCAAAAAGAACAGATGCTGGCTGATTATTAATAAAGAACGTACCGTTCACCACTTCGTTGTCTGCTTGTGCCTCTTGAGCATTCATGTTGAAGACTCGACCTCGAGCCTGAGCCTGATTCTGGTTTGCATTCTAGTTCTGGTTGGCTAGTCTTGGACACCGATTTCTGTAGTGGGTCAGATCCCCACAGTTATAACAAGCACCTGTTGGGTAGTTTGGTCGTGCAGCCTGACCCTGTTGCTGAGCAACTTGTTGAGCAGGGTTCTGAACTGCACGATTCTGAGCAAACCGACAAACATCAGCAAGATGACCTGACTTCCCACAGTTAGTACAGAAACGGCACTGATGTTGCGGCTGATGGTGACTGTTGCATTGATTGCACAAAGGTGCACTTCCTGAATAGGGCTTCTTTGCTGGAGGCTGGTTGGGAGCTGCCTGGTTGGCTTGGGCAGTGACAGCATAGTTTTGGGAAGCCTTACGCTTCCTTGACCCCCTTGAGGACCCAGAATCCTTTCCCTTCTTGTTTTGACCTTTCTTGCTATCTTCCTTGTCAGCCAACTGTTTCTTGCCCTTGTCGCCCTTCCTGTGTAGCTTATTCTTTCGAATCTGCGACTCAGTCAGCGTCGCTGATAACTCGATCGCCTGTCGGAGTGTGGTAGGGTTGCTACCAGTAAGGATGTCTTGTACCGAGTCAGGCAGGCCGTCGATGTACCTTTCGATAGCCTTATCGAGTGGGGTAACCATAGTCGGGCAAAGCAAACTCAACTCCTCAAACCTATCAGTATAAGCCCTGTGCTCGCCACTATCTTGCTTCAAAACATCAAATTCTTTCTCCAACGCTCGTTGTTCATGACGAGGACAAAACTCCCTCATCATAAGAGCTCTCAGTTCAGCCCATGTCTGAGCTAGAGCAACTTCTGCACCTTGATCTCTCATAACCCCGTTCCACCACGTAAGAGCCCTCTTCTGAAACACACTCGAAGAAAACTCGACCTTGCGATTGTCAGGACACTGCACATGACGGAAAGTGTTCTCGATGCTCTCGAACCACTGAAGAAGCCCAGTTGCTCCCTCAGAACCACTAAACTTGAGTGGCTTAGCCGAGTTAAAATCCTTGTATTTGCATGTACCATTGTTGTTGTTGTTGGCCTAGTTCCATTGAGCAAAGAGATTTGGGAATTGAGCAGCCATCTGCTGCGCAATAATTTCTGCCAGCTCGGCAGTAGCTATCTGGTTATCGCGTCAAGGAGGCATTCTAGAAGAGAAAAAAACATGAAATGAAACGAGTGAGATGATTGGATGAAGAGAATGAGATGAAGCAAAATCAACGAAAGCAAAGATGGCGGTTAAGCATCGCAAAGCAAACAAGCGACATGAAATGTCTTAGTCAAAGTAAATGGGTCAGAATTAGTGTATCGCGAAGACGTGCTCGCCTATAAGTGAACACTCACCCCAAGAGTTCCAAGGTAAGAGTGACTGGTACGATTATGTGGATTTGTACGAACACTCTAGCCTTAGACAGAAAACCCAGGGTACAGGCATTCACTATTCCAGTTCGCACGTGTTCACACTATTAACCCAAAACTTTGACGAGATTTTTGAAAATTCAAAGGGGTTCAAAACCTTATAACAGAGGGTTCAAAACCTAGTAATCAATCATCCTTGAACAGATGATTAATTTTCAAAGCGGATTCGGAACCGAAGTTCTCGTTGTGGTTATCACCTAAGGATAGGTGATGTGCATGTTTTAAACTCTAAACACAAGATAACTTGTGTTAGGGTCCTAGAAAGTTATAGTCTAGGTCAAAGCATTACTAATAACCTAATTCCCTATAAACATTGTGACACCTGTGTCACCGCGACCATCAAACAAATACCAAGCCGATGAAATATTGTATTTCATACTTGGGATCTTGTATAAATATGTGTATGTTTTGCACATATCAATTATTGTTCAATTTCAAACTCTACATTGCTTTCTAGAGCATTATACGCAAACTGGTGCGTAAACGTACTCAGTTTAATGCGACAAATACTCCGGAACATCAACATATACTCAACATACCTTAAATAACCTTTACATAACTTAGAAATAAGTTTTGAAGGCTTGGGTATAGCAAAAACAAGTTAATTCGCTTACAGGGACTAAACTTGACAAACTGCGAAAGTATGCCAATTTGAACTGTAACGAACATTCCGGAACATGTTCATAAGTTAAACATACCCTAAATATCCTCTACATAGCTTAGAAATAGGCTTTGAGGTGTTTGGTATGCTAAAACAAACTTTTGGATCATTCAGGGACTAAAAGTGTCAAAAAGTGCACAAGTTTGCACTTTCGCGCATAACTTACGTTCTGAATACATCCGGACATCCAAAAATTTATGTAAGCATCCTTATATTATGCCTTAGTGTTTGGCATGAGAAAAATCCATTCGTCGCGTCATTTGGATCGTCTTTTACGCTTATGCGCATTCCGTCGTAATTAAGCGAACATCGCGATCGTACGGCCAAACGAACCGACATCCGGAATATTTTTGAGCATATTTCAAGTCCCCTACACTTTAACTTCATCTTAGAGCCTTGAAATGAGGTTAACGGGGCTTAAACGTGCCAAAAATGGGCCAAAATACGTGTTTCTGAAGTGCAGGGACCAAAATTGAAAATTCTGGTCTGGGAACCTTAGGCGGGGCGCGTAAGGATTTGCCAAATCCTTACGCGGGGCGCGTGAACATGTCTGACAGAAAGATTTTGCAATAAATGCAGAATCTGGCCTTTCGTTCGATCAAAGGGCAATGCCTCTTCACCCAATGAAGGGCCAAAGGCCAAGTTCACTGAACTTATCCACTGGACACGTGTACGCACGAGATCAAAGCACGTTATTCGATAAAACGATCCTAACGGTTCCACCTTTCCTATAAATACCCCCCCCCTTTTTGTGTAAAAACCCACAAATCAGATCTAAATGCTCTAAGTTGATGCTTATGCTTCATACCTGAGCTATTGGATCTTGATTAGCACTCGGGGACCCTCCGTAAGTCTTCTTTCGCTCTTTTATTCGCTTTTCGAGTCTGAAAGTCAACGTTTTGTTGACTTTCTGCATTGACCAGCCTATGGTCGATGCGAAGTTCATGGAACTTCATAACGTGAGCGTGATCACGATGGTTATGGTCCATAGTGACCATACCTACTGATCACCACGTTACCTAGGCTCAGTGACGAGTCGTAGTTTCGGCCAAAATATGCATTCTTGCATATTTTGTAACCAAACTACTCGTGGGCATCAAAGCCGTTTGTTTTGATGTCAAACCCGTTTCTAAACTTAGTTAAGCATGTTCTAACATGCTTAGCTCGTCACTTTTAGTTTAGTGCTTATATAGGGTCGTAAGGTGAGCGATCTAAACCATCGCTTATACTTTCGAACCCGACCCATTTGGTCGGTCATTAGGACCTGACCAAACATATTAGGTGACCATAGCTATAACCTTCCGAGGTTATACCTTGTGGTCACGATGTTAGGCGTTCCAGACGCGTTCTACGCGAACGACGCGTAAGGTGGCATAAGCTACCTAAACGGGTCGTGATGGACCGTAAGCACCTAGGTTAAGTTTTATTTTAGTATGTAGGCTTTGTTAAACCATATTACACGAGTCTCCATACTCGTTTGGTTTTCGAACCCGCGTACTGTCCGATCCTTCCGACTTGGTCCGGTATATTAACATAAGCTACCTATTAGGTGCCGTTGATATCCCGTGATCTTTAGCATTATCTGGTTATTCTACAAGAACTCAAAGCAATCTCAGGTGAGTACATAGAACCCCATCTTTTACATGTTTTCGAGGAGTCAATGTGAGTACATTGAACCCCTCTTTTACTGTTTTCCAAACTGTTTTGGGGTGAAACACATGTGCCTACTTGCTACTTTCATGCTTTCCGGTTTTCACATCATATACTGCTATGTTCGATAGTACATATATAGTACATGATTTCATTGTGTTTATGCTATGTATGCCCATTGTGTGCGTACTTAGTACATTGTTTCACATTGCATTTCTGTTGCATATGCTCATCCAGCATATGAACACATTATTCTACATTTTGAACCGTTGTACTCTACAATACATTTCATGCTACGTACGCCCATTGTGTGCATACGTAGTACATTGTTTCACATTGCATTTCTGTTGCATATGCTCATCCAGCATATGAACACATTACACTACCTTTTGAACCGTTGTAACCATTTGACTATGTGAACCGTCTTACCCCTTTGATTTCATGAACCGTCTGTAACCATTGAACCGTGTAAACCAGTTGTATCCGTTGACATGGATTACATTTGACAATAGACATTTGACTATACATGAACATTTCTACCGTTGTTAAACATTTCATCTTGATGGTTTGGTTTGAGTAAGTGATTTAAGTAACGAGGCATGTGTAATATGATACAAGCATGGTGGATACGCCGCTGGTACTTCCTATATATAAGTGTTTGTATGGTATTACATATCGTAGCGTTATTTGAATCATTCCAATTTGAGACATAGAACATTTTATACAAATAACACGCTTTTCACAAGACATTGATTTACAAACAACAAATCTTATACAAACTCTTTTTACATGGTTATTCAGTTTACCATGCATTGTTCTCTTATTTATACATATCATTTGATCTTACCGTTTTTCAAATGATTTACAAGACAAAGCAAATTACAAGGTTCATGGCTAAACATTTCTCAAACATAAGTCATGAATCCCGTTTTCACAAAACCAATGTATCTCACAGGCATTTTTATGCTGACGTACCTACTTTCACATGTGTTTTCAGGAGATGATGCATAGGACTTATCAAGACATACTTAGGCGGACCTATGCCTTAGTGACTTAAAACGAGACAAGAACTAGTTAATTTATGTTATGTACACTTTGATTCTTGTTCAGACAATGTAAACTTTCATGTTTGATTTATAAAACGAAACTTCATTTGCCATGGATTTGAAACAATTGATTCTGTTACAACACTCCCCGACGTTTCCGCCACGTTTTGTATGTTCTACGTGGTCGGGGTGTGACAGAAAAGATGGTATCAGAGCCAATGGTTATAGGGAATTAGGTTATTAGTAATGCTTTGACCTAGTCTATAACCTTCCTAGGACCCTAACGCGAGTTTACTTGCGTTTAGTCATAAAACAATACCGTCACCTATCCTTAGGCGACGATCACAGCAAGAACATAAATTTCAAAACCGCTTCGAAAACTAATCATCTGTTCTAGGATGATTGATTACTAGGTTTTGAACCCTCTGTTATAAGGTTTTGAACCCCGTTGAATTTTCAAAACTCTCGTCAAAGTTTTGGGTCCTAAATAGTGTGAACACGTGCAAACTGGAAGAGTGGATGCCTGTACCCTGGGTTTTCTGTCTAAGGTTAGAGTGTTCGTACAAATCCACATAATCGGACCAGTCACTCTTACCTGGGAACTCTTGGGGTGAGTGTCCACTTATAGGCGAGCATGTCTTCGCGATACACTATGAGGATCTATTTGCTTTGATTCAGCCTTGGTATTGTTTGTTTGCTTCGTGTATTCAAACAAATGACCATCAACCATGATTATGGCCGGTAATTGTAACATCCTATTCTTACCCAATGCCATTTCATTTGTTTTCTTTCTTGTCTCTCATTCAGAATGCCTCCTCGACGCGAAAACCAAATAGCGACTGCAGAACTAGCAGAGATCATTGCGCAGCAGATGGCTGCTCAATTCCCAAACATCTTTGCTCAATGGAACCAAGCCAACAACAACCATAATGCACCCTGCAACTTCAAGACGTTCAACTCGGCTAAGCCATCAAAGTTTTCTGGGTCTCAAGGGGCGACTGCACTTCTCCAATGGTTCGAGAGCATCGAGAATACCTTTCGCCACGTGCAGTGTCCGGAAAATCTCAAGGTCGAGTTTTCTTCGAGTGTGTTTCAGAAGAGGGCTCTTACATGGTGGAACGGGGTAATGAGAGACCGTGGTGCAGATGTTGCTCTAGCACAAACATGGGCTGAACTGAGAGCTCTTATGATGAGAGAGTTTTGTCCTCGTCATGAACAACGAGCGTTGGAGAAGGAGTTTGATGATTTGAAACAAGATAGTGGCGAACACAGGGCATATACTGATAGGTTTGAGGAGTTGAGTCTACTTTGCCCGACTATGGTCACCCCACTCGACAAGGCTATCGAAAGGTACATCGACGGCCTGCCTGACTCGGTACAAGACATTGTCACTGGTAACAACCCTACCACACTCCGTCAGGCCATTGAGCTATCTGCAACCTTGACTGAATCGCAGATCAGAAAGCATAAACTTTTTCGAAAAGGTGACAAGAAATCGGCCGGGGAATCGAACCCAATCGAGGAATCAAAGACCATGGATGAACAGACTGAATCTCCTAAGAAGTCAAGGAAGCGAAAGGCTTCTCAGAACTTCGCCGTGGTTGCTCACAATGGTCAAGCCGTCGCCAACCAACCAGCTCAACCCCCTGCTAGAAAACCATACAATGGAACTGCACCCTTGTGCAACCAATGTAGCCTCCATCATCACGCCAATGTACAGTGCCGCAAATGCCAAACTTGTGGACTCATAGGCCATACAACAAGAATCTGCCCAGCTGCAGCTGCACCAAACCAAGCTGGCAACAATCCCGCTCAAGGTCGTTTCCTACCAGGTTCTTGTTTCAACTGTGGCGAGATGGGTCATTTCCGAAGAAATTGCCCAAAGCTTGCTAATGCAAATCCAGCACAAGGATGATCACCCGACTGACTAGAAGACAACATCGTTTAGAAATAATCATGTCTTATGTATTAAGTTTCTTTTGTTGTCAAGATCCAAGGAACAGTTGATATCGTTGTTTATAAATAAATCTTTCATTTACATTGCAATGTATTTCGATGGTTGCATGTATAAACGACATATCCCTTGCAATACCGACAATCAAGGAACCGTATTCCTTGAAGAACAAACTACCCCCAAAATTCTTCCATTCTATAATCGCTTGCGTCTTCCACGGAATTCCTAAGTACCCGTTTATTCTAAGGAAACGAAGTACAAGGCGCAGGTTACAACACAAGAAGAATACCCAAGGTACCACTATAAATCCTTAATAGGGTACTTACGGATTTCCCGTAAGTCTTTAATTGTTGTATACCTTCATTCGAATGTGGTGATTCCTTGTAATCAAAAATCGAATTTTGGGAGATCTTTCTATCTTCTCAGATAGATTCCAGTGAACATTGAGATCCGTCGACAGGTTTCCATATCCGTATTCAATCGATAACAAGTTAATAACAAATTATGATCAAATTAAACAATTATGTGACTATGTGCTTATGTGTTTCCTTATGTATTGTTGTGTGATCCAAATTATGTTATCCAAATCTTCGTAGAATCTTACATATCCGTGTACAAGAGATTCATAGTAGGATGCCCAAAGGTATTACTTAAAATCCTCAATGGACTTCTATGTTATAGTTAAGTCCCTCGGATTATAAAGTACTACTTCATAATTAGACCCCTTGAGTAGTCTAGCTAAACAGATTCATCCAAAAAAAAAAAAAAAAATCTGGTTAGGGATATCATGTGATGATATAGCTGAAAGGACTCCTTGGTGGCCTAACCAAGAGGATCCCCTGTCGATCTAATTAAAAGGAACCGATGGAAGTCTAGTCACCCTCGTCACAAGTTTGATATCCTTCCCTAAAACATTACAAAACAAACTGTGCGGACTGTGCAAGGGATTACGTAATTATGGATGCATACATAATTATGGAATTTAGTGCACAGAAATCACAGCAAGTTCTGTCATGTGTCTAGAGTTAACCCTATTCATTTCCAATTCTGATGAAGCATCCGTTGAGGAAAAATGAACTAGCTATTCATTTTTCACTTCTGAAGAATATCCGTTGAGGAAATGAATATCCGTTTATCCTTCATTTCCAAATCTGAAGAATACCCGTTGAGGAAAATGACTCCATTTGTTCATTTTCGTTCTGAAGATTTATCCGTTGAGGAAATGAATATCCGTTTATCCTTCATTTCCAAATCTGAAGAATACCCGTTGAGGATGACCCCGTTTGTTCATTTTTGTTTCTGAAGATTATCCGTTGAGGAAATGAATATCCGTTGTGTAATCCTTCATTTCCAACTCTGAGGAAGCAACCGTTGAAGATGACTCCGTTAGCTCATTTTCGTTTCTAAAGATTTATCCGTTGAGGAAATGAATATCCGTTGTGTAATCCTTCATTTCCAACTCTGAGGAAGCAACCGTTGAAGATGACTCCGTTAGTTCATTTTCGTTTCTGAAGATTATCCGTTGAGGAAATGAATATCCGTTGTGTAATCCTTCATTTCCAACTCTGAGGAAGCAACCGTTGAAGATGACTCCGTTAGTTCATTTTCGTTTCTGAAGATTATCCGTTGAAGAAATGAATATCCGTTGTGTAATACTTCATTTCCAACTCTGAGGAAGCAACCGTTGAAGATGACTCCGTTAGTTCATTTTCGTTTCTGAAGATTATCCGTTGAGGAAATGAATATCCGTTGTGTAATACTTCATTTCCAATTCTGATGAAGCAACCATTGAAAATGACCCGTCTGTTCATTTTCGTTTCGGAAGAATGACCGTTAAGGAAATGACAAGATATTGCCTTACATATCATTGGTGGTTATTTGGCAAATTCACAAATAGACTCCTACGAATAAATTTCGGGACGAAATTTCCTAAAGTAGGGGAGACTGTGACACCTGTGTCACCGCGACCATCAAACAAATACCAAGCCGATGAAATATTGTATTTCATACTTGGGATCTTGTATAAATATGTGTATGTTTTGCACATATCAATTATTGTTCAATTTCAAACTCTACATTGCTTTCTAGAGCATTATACGCAAACTGGTGCGTAAACGTACTCAGTTTAATGCGACAAATACTCCGGAACATCAACATATACTCAACATACCTTAAATAACCTTTACATAACTTAGAAATAAGTTTTGAAGGCTTGGGTATAGCAAAAACAAGTTAATTCGCTTACAGGGACTAAACTTGACAAACTGCGAAAGTATGCCAATTTGAACTGTAACGAACATTCCGGAACATGTTCATAAGTTAAACATACCCTAAATATCCTCTACATAGCTTAGAAATAGGCTTTGAGGTGTTTGGTATGCTAAAACAAACTTTTGGATCATTCAGGGACTAAAAGTGTCAAAAAGTGCACAAGTTTGCACTTTCGCGCATAACTTACGTTCTGAATACATCCGGACATCCAAAAATTTATGTAAGCATCCTTATATTATGCCTTAGTGTTTGGCATGAGAAAAATCCATTCGTCGCGTCATTTGGATCGTCTTTTACGCTTATGCGCATTCCGTCGTAATTAAGCGAACATCGCGATCGTACGGCCAAACGAACCGACATCCGGAATATTTTTGAGCATATTTCAAGTCCCCTACACTTTAACTTCATCTTAGAGCCTTGAAATGAGGTTAACGGGGCTTAAACGTGCCAAAAATGGGCCAAAATACGTGTTTCTGAAGTGCAGGGACCAAAATTGAAAATTCTGGTCTGGGAACCTTAGGCGGGGCGCGTAAGGATTTGCCAAATCCTTACGCGGGGCGCGTGAACATGTCTGACAGAAAGATTTTGCAATAAATGCAGAATCTGGCCTTTCGTTCGATCAAAGGGCAATGCCTCTTCACCCAATGAAGGGCCAAAGGCCAAGTTCACTGAACTTATCCACTGGACACGTGTACGCACGAGATCAAAGCACGTTATTCGATAAAACGATCCTAACGGTTCCACCTTTCCTATAAATACCCCCCCCCCCCTTTTTGTGTAAAAACCCACAAATCAGATCTAAATGCTCTAAGTTGATGCTTATGCTTCATACCTGAGCTATTGGATCTTGATTAGCACTCGGGGACCCTCCGTAAGTCTTCTTTCGCTCTTTTATTCGCTTTTCGAGTCCGAAAGTCAACGTTTTGTTGACTTTCTGCATTGACCAGCCTATGGTCGATGCGAAGTTCATGGAACTTCATAACGTGAGCGTGATCACGATGGTTATGGTCCATAGTGACCATACCTACTGATCACCACGTTACCTAGGCTCAGTGACGAGTCGTAGTTTCGGCCAAAATATGCATTCTTGCATATTTTGTAACCAAACTACTCGTGGGCATCAAAGCCGTTTGTTTTGATGTCAAACCCGTTTCTAAACTTAGTTAAGCATGTTCTAACATGCTTAGCTCGTCACTTTTAGTTTAGTGCTTATATAGGGTCGTAAGGTGAGCGATCTAAACCATCGCTTATACTTTCGAACCCGACCCATTTGGTCGGTCATTAGGACCTGACCAAACATATTAGGTGACCATAGCTATAACCTTCCGAGGTTATACCTTGTGGTCACGATGTTAGGCGTTCCAGACGCGTTCTACGCGAACGACGCGTAAGGTGGCATAAGCTACCTAAACGGGTCGTGATGGACCGTAAGCACCTAGGTTAAGTTTTATTTTAGTATGTAGGCTTTGTTAAACCATATTACACGAGTCTCCATACTCGTTTGGTTTTCGAACCCGCGTACTGTCCGATCCTTCCGACTTGGTCCGGTATATTAACATAAGCTACCTATTAGGTGCCGTTGATATCCCGTGATCTTTAGCATTATCTGGTTATTCTACAAGAACTCAAAGCAATCTCAGGTGAGTACATAGAACCCCATCTTTTACATGTTTTCGAGGAGTCAATGTGAGTACATTGAACCCCTCTTTTACTGTTTTCCAAACTGTTTTGGGGTGAAACACATGTGCCTACTTGCTACTTTCATGCTTTCCGGTTTTCACATCATATACTGCTATGTTCGATAGTACATATATAGTACATGATTTCATTGTGTTTATGCTATGTATGCCCATTGTGTGCGTACTTAGTACATTGTTTCACATTGCATTTCTGTTGCATATGCTCATCCAGCATATGAACACATTATTCTACATTTTGAACCGTTGTACTCTACAATACATTTCATGCTACGTACGCCCATTGTGTGCATACGTAGTACATTGTTTCACATTGCATTTCTGTTGCATATGCTCATCCAGCATATGAACACATTACACTACATTTTGAACCGTTGTAACCATTTGACTATGTGAACCGTCTTACCCCTTTGATTTCATGAACCGTCTGTAACCATTGAACCGTGTAAACCAGTTGTATCCGTTGACATGGATTACATTTGACAATAGACATTTGACTATACATGAACATTTCTACCGTTGTTAAACATTTCATCTTGATGGTTTGGTTTGAGTAAGTGATTTAAGTAACGAGGCATGTGTAATATGATACAAGCATGGTGGATACGCCGCTGGTACTTCCTATATATAAGTGTTTGTATGGTATTACATATCGTAGCGTTATTTGAATCATTCCAATTTGAGACATAGAACATTTTATACAAATAACACGCTTTTCACAAGACATTGATTTACAAACAACAAATCTTATACAAACTCTTTTTACATGGTTATTCAGTTTACCATGCATTGTTCTCTTATTTATACATATCATTTGATCTTACCGTTTTTCAAATGATTTACAAGACAAAGCAAATTACAAGGTTCATGGCTAAACATTTCTCAAACATAAGTCATGAATCCCGTTTTCACAAAACCAATGTATCTCACAGGCATTTTTATGCTGACGTACCTACTTTCACATGTGTTTTCAGGAGATGATGCATAGGACTTATCAAGACATACTTAGGCGGACCTATGCCTTAGTGACTTAAAACGAGACAAGAACTAGTTAATTTATGTTATGTACACTTTGATTCTTGTTCAGACAATGTAAACTTTCATGTTTGATTTATAAAACGAAACTTCATTTGCCATGGATTTGAAACAATTGATTCTGTTACAACACTCCCCGACGTTTCCGCCACGTTTTGTATGTTCTACGTGGTCGGGGTGTGACAAACATTGGCTGTGATACCAACAATTCTGTCACACCCCGACCGCGTGTAACATGCAACCGCGGCGGAAAATGTCGGGGAGTGTTGTGGACAGAATTAATTGTTTCATAACCATGGCATACAAAGTTGTATTTTATTTATAAACAAGAGTGCTACATCGTTCCAAAACAAGAAATACCAAGTTCATAACATATTTAAACTAGCCTATCTTCATTTTTAGGCTCTAAGGCACAGGTCCGCCCTAGTATAGTGATCAACATCTTATGGAACAGCTCCTGAAAACACATGTGAAAGTAGGTACGCCAGCATAAAAATGCCTGTGAGATACATAGGTTTTGTGAAAATGGGATTCATGACTTGAGTTTAAAGAAATATTTAATAACGGTCAGTCATGAACCTTGTAATTTGTCTTACTTTGTAAACCATTTGAAAAACGATAACATCAGATGATATGTATAGATAAATGCAAGGTTAAACGAGTAACCAAGTGAAATGAGTTGAATAAGATAAGTTGTTTGTGACAATAATGTCTTGTGAAAAGTATGTTATTTGTGTAAAATGTAATGTGTCTAAACTGAAATGACTTAGATAACGCCACGATATGTAATATTATACAAACATTTATATATAGGAAGTACCAGCGGCGTATCCACCATGTTTGTATCATATTACATACGCCACGTTACTCAAATCATTTACCCAAACCAACCACCATGTAAATTGTTCATGTATAAACCAAATGTCAAGAGTTATTGTGTAAACCATGTCGAAATGTCTATGTTCAATGTAAACCACCAAGTATGTATATCAATGTCAAAATGTTTATGTTCAATGTAGATAATGAAATGTGTATTCAAAATATATCTTGTATGGTAAGTGAGATGTATCAACTTAAAACATATGTAAAAATGCACAAAACAAGGTGTTGAAGTAAAACATGGTTTAAATCAACGTTATGTTTTGTGGAACAATGCATGCTCTATTGATATCAACATTTATACGATATTATGAAATATGCATACATCCAAGCCTTGAGACTGTGGCGATAAACTCTTAAACAAACTAAAGGTTTATCTAAGTTATGTATATCGAATTCGGTCATTCCTTCCAATCCTATCAAACCCAGGATTTCAGGAACGGGAGTTGTCAATTCCTATGGTACCACTACATACTAACGAACGGCGTAGCTAATGTTAATGAATGTTGTGACACCCCAGGAAAACCGGGAAAACCTTGCAACTTGACTAGCTTCCTCAGTGAGTGCCATCAAATTTCGGGACGAAATTTCTTTCAACTTGGGGATGATGTGACAACTCGAAATTTAGAACCTTTCGTTGTAACTTACTTGTACGTTATGTGACTAGTTAAAATGATAACGTGAATCTTTTTATGTGATAAGTGCTTTGTTACGCGTGTATTGTATATATATATATGTGTGTACGTGTTATATGTGAACCGAGAACCCGACACGAAACAACGGACCCGACTCGAGACCAAGAGGTCTCGAGTGAATAGTGACCGAATAGGCCTTTGGGCCGAGAACCTTGTGGCCGGTTGGGCCATTGGGCCGTGAACCCCCACTCGAAACCCACTAAGGGTGCACACTCTTGGAACTTGACTATATATACCATGCCTTAGTTAGTTTTTACCATTTGTTGAACATTACACCCACACACTCTCCTACTTTTCTCTCTAAGCCTTAAGCACACAAACCCACCTCCAAGACTCTCGGATCTAATCGGTTAGCACAAGAACTCTCGGGCTTGGAACTTCGGATCGACACACACACACACTTCATTAACCGGTTAGTGCTTTTAATGTTTATGGATTTATGTTAATCATGTTAAATGATAAAATGCATGAGATGATGTTTATTGTTAGTATTTCTTGATGATTATTGTTAGTTTATGTTATGTTTGTGTTTAAATGGATGCATGAATGAGATGAAGTTTTATGTATGTTAACAAGTTATAGTGTTGGAATGTGTTGCTAAAGAACTCATGACATCTTGTGTTAAATAGAGTTAAACTACTAGATCTTGATGATACATGAAATCGGATTTGCATTTCTCATGAAATCGGACATATATAAAAACCGAGTTGTGTGTTATGTTTAGTGTTTTGATGCTTGTTCATAGTTTTGTTTGAATAAAGGTTGAATACTTGATGAATATGTGTTTGAACATAGGAAGAACACTTTGAATGAATGTTGAGGATTGAAAACCCTTGTGATTTTGATCCATCTTTGACTAATGGCCTGATTAGGAAAAATGTTAGTGGATTTCTATTGGTTGTTTCCTGATTTGGGCCTGATTATATTGTACCATTAATCTGACTATCTGCATCAGCACCTGAACGTGGAAAATGACAGCTTACCGACTCGCAATCACCTGGTTGCGACTCGCAACCACAGCGTGATGACTCGAGACCACGCGGTTGCGACTCGCAACCATAACAGGACAAGCCGAGACCGCAGGTTACGAGTCCGGTTGCGACTCGAGACCTTAGCATGATGAACCGAGACTACGGTTGCGACACCGGTTGCGACTCGCAACCATCCATGATCAACACACAGCATGACTCGAGACCATGCTTGCGAGTCCGGTTGCGACTCGAGACCACACTTTTTGGGCCTTAGTTAATGGGCCAGACTGATGGGCTTCTGTGTTAACTGCTTTTACGTGTTTGGGCCTAAGTAGTTGGGCTGAACTTGTGAACCGTATGTGCTACGGTTGACTGTTAACTGTTACTGCTAAACGTGCTTGCCAAACGTGTTGAACATTTGTGCACTACTTGGTTCGAATCTGATTATACGTGATATCCGTGTTAGGACGTTATTGACTACTTGCGACTTGATTGACTTTCTGTGTTTGACTGCCGAGCAAACCAAGGTGAGTTCACACCCTTTACAAAGCATGGGATTCCCTGGGTTGGGAATGGGATTCAGGAACATGGGTTCCTCGTCTACCATTGGGTAGGACGTCAGTGGTTCAGGAATGTGATTCCTCGTCCGGATGGACGGATAAACGTACTAGACTAAAACTCTATCACGAAGTCCCTCCTTTTTGTATCGACTAATCGCCGGGCCAATGGCGAGCGGGTCATTAGTTAGATAGCGCTATTTAGGTCTGACAAGCCTCACACCGTGCCGCAGAGGACGGGCGTGAACTAATGGATCTGGGGCACGTCAATGATGATAGACATTGATGTTTTCAGGGCACATAAACATGACTACAGTCAGCAATCGATACGGTAACGAGTCTAGTATACACATGGGGTAGCCCCCACGGCCGAAATGCCTGATAACTATATGGGGTAGCCCCCACGGCCGGAGTGCCGGAGTAACTGGGAACGAACTGGTCACGTTTTTAAAACTATGGGGTAACCCCCACGGCTGGATGCCAGATAAAGTAAACTGTTTTCGAAACAACTAAAACGAACGCCCACCCGTGAACTCACTCAACTAGTTGTTGACTCGTTACTACATGCTTTGCAGGACCATAGGTACTTAGCTGGAGCTTGCATGGAGGAGGATCGTTGTGGGACATGGATTGCTACAAGGCCATGATAAACTTGAAACTTTTGGAACTTATGTTATAACTTTAAACTTATGCTTCCGCTTGCAACTTAAACTTATATGTTTTGAAACACCAATCGGGATGGTTAAACTTTTATAATTACTTATATGCTTGTTCAGTATGATTGGTGGCTGGGTCCTGGTCAGTCACGCCTCCAAGCGGTGGTACTCCGCAGGTGGGATTTTGGGGGTGTGACAGATTGGTATCAGAGCCATTGGTTATAGTGAACTTGGTTTTAATAAAGGAGAAACGTTTTTGTTAAAACCAGACTATAACCGGTTTAGTGCTCAACGGTCCACAACGACACTTCGCTCCTCATGCAAGGCTCGACGTTCTAGGTAATATAATGTATGTATATGGCCTACTTGTTAGTTGCGTAGTACATTGCTCATGGTATGCTTGACTAGTATAACTACTGTTGTTTGAACACATGCGTACTTACTCTGTCCTACTATCGTGCTTTCGCGAACCTCTCTCACACGTATTGCTTTTATTATGAAGAACCATGTCTGGACGCGTTAACATGACACAAGCCCAGTTGACGGCTTTGATCAACGAGCGAATTGACGCAGCGCTCGCAGCTGCACGCGCAGGAGGTATATCCTGCAGTCCGAAATTGTTCTAGGATCGTTTGGATCCTACTCTCGTGAACCAACCTTTGTGTTAAACTCTGTCTTTTCTTTCACCTACCTTAGGTCAGTATGCTCAGGCACCGGTGTGCACTTTTAAGACCTTTATGGACTGTCGACCCACAACTTTTAGCGGCACTGAAGGAGCAGTAGGTCTCCTACACTGGTTTGAGAAACTGGAGTCTGTGTTCGAAATGTGCGAATGCCCTGAAGCGCGCAGGGTGAAGTATGCTACTGGTACTCTCGAGGGTTTGGCTCTCACGTGGTGGAATGCTCAAGTGCAGATGTTAGGGTTGGTTGCTGCCAACGCCACCCCATGGGAAAACTTCAAGGAAATGATCAGGGAGGAATACTGCAGTCGTGACGACATTCACAAACTGGAAGATGAGTTCTACAATCTTAAGATGTCGGGGTCGGAGATTGAGGCATACACTAAGAGATCGCATGAGCTTGCTTTGTTGTGTCCTACTATGGTGGACCCTCCATATAAGCGAATTGAACTCTATCTCAAGGGCTTGGTGCCAGAAATCCAAAGTCATGTGACTTCAGCGAGGCTGACTACTATCCAGCAGGTTGTACAGTTGGCTCACCGTCTCACCGACCAAGCGGTGGAGCAGAACAAGTTACCGAAGCGAATAGGTGCTGCAACTACTTCTGGTGCTTCTAGTGGGGATAAACGGAAATGGGATGGAACTTCAAGCAGGGGTTCAACTTCAGTGCAAACTCAGTCTCAGCAGAGAAAGACGGACGATCACAAGAGCCCCAGTCAGCAGTCGTCTGGTGGTCAAAGTCACGGTGGATACAAGGGGAATCACCCCAAGTGCAATCGTTGTAGCCTACACCACAGTGGGCCATGCACCAGGGGCAACTGTCATCGATGCAACAAGCCTGGTCATGTTGCAAAGGATTGCAGAAGCGCATACCCCGTCAACCAGAATCGTCAGCAACCTCAGCAGAATCAGCGACAGCAGCAGGGTAACAACAAAGGGTGCTTTCAGGGTGGAGCTGAAGGTCATTTCAAGAAAGATTGTCCCCAACTGAACCAGAACAACAACAACAACCAGGGGAATGGTAACAATGGAAACAACAACAATGGTGCTAGGGGGCGTGTGTTCGTGATTGGTCAAGGTGAAGCAAGGAATGATCCCAACGTGGTGACGGGTAAGTTCCTTCTCGACGACTTTTATGTTACAGTCTTATTTGATTCGGGTGCCGATACTAGTTATGTGTCACTAGAAGTTAGTAAGATGCTTAAGCGTATTCCTACACCCCTGAGCGACAAGCACACTGTAGAGCTAGCTAATGGTAAGAGTTTGGAAGCCTCTCACGTAGTCAAGGGTTGCCAGCTTATTCTCGCTAACCAGACCTTCTCTATCGATCTTATTCCTATTGTCTTGGGTAGTTTCGACGTTGTCATTGGGATGGATTGGTTATCCCAACACCGAGCAGAGATTCTTTGCAACGAAAAGATCGTTCGTGTTCCTGGTTTAGGTAGTGAACCTCTCATGATTCGTGCCGACAAGAGAAGTGCTGTTGAGAACATCATCTCTCTTCTTAAGGCCCAGAAATGCTTACGAAAGGGCCACACTGCGATTTTGGCTCTAGTTACTGATACCACAGAGAAGGAGAAGAAGTTAGAAGATTTTCCCGTTGTACGCGACTATCCTGAGGTATTCCCTGAGGAATTACCTGGTCTTCCGCCCCATCGCCAAGTCGAGTTTCAGATTGATCTAGCTCCTGGAGCCGCGCCTGTAGCCCGTGCACCTTATCGTTTAGCGCCATCAGAGTTGGAAGAACTCTCCACGCAACTACAAGAACTCTTGGATAAGGGTTTTATTCGTCCTAGCTCATCGCCTTGGGGAGCTCCAGTGTTATTTGTGAAGAAGAAGGACGGTACCTTCAGAATGTGTATCGACTATCGCGAACTCAACAAGGTGACTGTGAAGAATCGTTATCCTCTACCGCGCATTGACGACTTGTTCGACCAGTTGCAGGGGTCGAGCTACTACTCAAAGATCGATCTGAGATCGGGATATCACCAGCTGAGAGTTCGAGAAGAGGATGTTTCCAAGACGGCCTTTAGAACTCGATATGGGCACTATGAGTTTCTGGTCATGCCGTTTGGGTTGACGAACGCACCGGCAGTTTTTATGGATTTGATGAATCGAGTGTGCAAACCGTACCTGGATAAGTTTGTTATAGTCTTTATCGACGACATCCTGATCTATTCTAAGAGCAAAGAAGAGCACGAACAACATCTACGACTTATTTTGGAACTCCTTCGGAAGGAACAGCTTTACGCAAAATTCTCGAAATGCGACTTCTGGCTTCGTGAAGTCCATTTCCTAGGGCATGTGGTGAACAAGGATGGGATTCACGTTGATCCATCCAAAGTGGAATCTATTAAGAACTGGCCTGCGCCTCGTACACCAAAGGAGATTCGCCAATTCTTGGGATTGGCAGGTTACTACAGGAGATTCATTAAGGATTTTTCTAAGATCGCGCAGCCTCTCACCTTACTAACGCAGAAAGGCGTTGTTTATCATTGGGGAAATGCACAAGAGTTAGCTTTTCAACATCTAAAGGATAGACTTTGTAGTGCACCTATCCTTTCACTGCCAGAGGGCACAGATGATTTTGTGGTTTACTGTGATGCATCAATTCAAGGTCTTGGTTGTGTATTGATGCAACGAGATAAAGTCATAGCTTACGCCTCACGACAACTTAAAGTTCACGAGAAGAACTACACGACACATGATTTAGAGCTGGGAGCTGTTGTTTTCGCACTTAAACTATGGCGGCATTACCTGTACGGAACCAAGTGCGCCATCTACACCGACCACAGAAGTTTAGAACACATATTCAAGCAGAAGGAACTGAATATGCGGCAACGACGATGGGTCGAACTGCTGAATGATTACGAGTGCTCTATCAGGTATCACCCGGGCAAGGCCAATGTTGTGGCAGACGCCCTCAGTCGAAAGGACACTACGCCTAAGCGTGTAAGAGCTTTACAACTCACGATCCATTCTAGTCTACCTTCGCAGATACGAGCTGCTCAGATAGAAGCACTGAAACCAGAAAACATTAGAGCCGAAGCCCTACGCGGGTCAAGGCAACGCTTAGAACAGAAGGAAGACGGTGCTTATTATGTAACAGGACGCATTTGGGTCCCACTCTATGGCGATTTACGAGAACTTGTGATGGATGAAGCGCACAAATCTCGCTACTCGGTACACCCTGGTTCGGACAAGATGTACCACGATATTAAAACCACGTATTGGTGGCCTAGCATGAAGGCCCACATAGCAACGTATGTCAGCAAGTGTTTGACTTGTGCGCGAGTCAAGACGGAATATCAGAAACCCTCAGGCCTACTTCAGCAACCAGAGATACCACAATGGAAATGGGAGCAAATTTCCATGGATTTCGTTACTGGCCTACCTAGATCACAGCGCGGAAACGATACTATCTG